>NW_026990749.1:0-51081 GCF_036250125.1 Pseudopipra pipra | reverse complement strand
TTTCTCCCTCCTATCTCTTTCTTCTCTCTCCCCTGCCCTCCTAACCAGTTCCGCCTCGGCACTCTGCCCCTCAACCTGCTGCAGATGTGTGCTTCCACCACTTCCAGTCTGGGTGTGACAGGGCTTTCTCTTGTGTCCTCTGAGCAAGAGGAGCAGCAGGAGGGACACACAAAGAGCTACTCCTCAAGAGGATGCATCGCCAGGAAGTCCAAAGAAGTTCGGAGATTCTGTGCCACGTCCGAGCCTTTCTCTGGGGATGCTGCTTCTCCATGCACTGCGTCGACCGTAGCACTCGTACCACAGCCCCTTGACAAAAGCCCAGGTGGTCTTTGTGGCTAGCAGAATTGCTCCTGCTGCCAGCAGGGATGCTCCTCGAGACAGACGAGGAGAGGCTGACCCGGGGAGCTGAGCCGGGAGGGATGTTCTGCGTCTCGTGCCCCTCGAGCATTCTCAAAAGCGCCTGCCGTGGAGGACAATTCAGGAGTCCCCCCGGGCCAGCAAAAGAGAGATGAGAAGGAAGAGATGATGGCCACGAAAAAAGCTCATGGTCTGTCAATCTTGAACTCCTCGAGACCAATCCTCAGCCCTCCCACCTAGCCCGGCCCCGCCGCCTCCGCGGCGCAGAGCTCCGAACGCCCGCCCCCGCTGCCGCCGCTCTCGCCGGCCCTCCGGATCCAGCCCCGCACCGACGAGAGCCCGAGAGGCGTCGGCGCCCCCGGTACAGTACCCGGGCTTAGTTGGATGAGGAGGACCGTGGACGGAGACGAGAACAGTGGACTGGAGACGAAGACAGAGGAGGGAGAGGAGTGCGGGGAGGAGGCGGCCCGGCCGGAGCAGAGACGGGGCTATCGGAGGCAGCGAGAAGCCGGGCGGTGGATGGGCGCTTTCGGCGCCAGCGGAGAGCGGGACTGGCGCGCTGGCGCGGTTCTGCTCGGCTGCGCAAGGCTGGCGCCCGGCGACCGGGGGGCCGCGGCTGGAGTTGCCGTGCAGGTCCCTCTCCTGGCCTGTCCCGGGGATCATCCCTACTGGTAACAGGCGCACTTCTGCTGGTGATAAAGACCACCTGGTCTTTTGTCAGGGGATGTGGCACGAGTGCTGCGGAGAGGCCTTGCATGGGAGAAGCACCTTCCCCAGAGAAAGCTCGGACGTGGCATGGCAATCTCCCACCTTCTTTGGACTTTCTGGCGATGTGGCCTCTGTGAGGAGAGCTCTTCTGTGTCCTCCTCCTGCTCCTCTTACTCAGAGGACCAGGGAACAGCCTGTCACATCTGAACTGGATGTGCTGGAACCAGCATATCTGCAGCAGGTTGACGGGCACTCTGAGGCACAGTCCAAAGGTTCATTCCCTTTCCCCATTGCTCTCAACTCAGGAAAAGGACATGAAGGACCACCAGGGAAGGGCGTGGTCCATTCCCATGTGCACTGGCTTCTCATCCAGCCCACAGAAGTTCTTTAGCCTTCCCTGGAGAGACACGGATGGACTAGGGCGGGTGAAGAGACTTGAAGAGACAAGTCTTGAAGCCACACACCTGGTGGTGGTGTGGGGAGATGACCCTGAGCAAGTACAATTGCCATCAGCCTCATGGGGGAGCCTTGAAGTTCTGTGGGACAAAGAGTGTCTGGTGTCACTTTGAATTTACGGTACTTAAACCCTGGCAAAGCCCCTGGATGCAGTTCTGGGATGTGCTTCTGTGGACAGAGCTCCCTGTGCCCATCCCTCAGGCCGTGGGGCTTCTCAGATAGTGCAGAGCAAGTGGCACCTCCACAAGGGTTGAGATGTATCCAGGCTCCGGGCGTGGCAGCAGGAGCCCCAGGAGATACTGCCCCTGCTGCCATGAACTGTCTGTCTGGGTGTGTGCAAGGGAAGGACTCGGTGTCTGAAAACCCTTGTGTGAGCGAGCAGTGAGCCCCCGCCAGGGCACCACTGACTCTTGGCCAGCTGGCCATCCACCCACGATCCAGAGGCCATTTTCCAGCACTGACTATGCAACATGTCATTCCCAGTCTGTCCGTACAACCGAGGTTGCCCCAATCCAGGGAGAGAATCTGGCACTTCCCCTCGTTGAACTTCCTCTGGTGGATGATTGCGCAAACCTCTAATTTGAGGTCTCTCTGTACTGCCTCCCTCTTCCATGAGGCCCTAGAGTGTCCCAATGGCCCTTTGATTCCAGGGGAATCTGCAGTGTTCAGCTGGCTCCAGGTGTTACGTGAAGCCCCCCTCTTGTCACAATGGCACTAAAATGAGAGAGGATCTCTTTTCTAAACGACTTAGTACATCAGAAGCTTTATCTTAGATAAAAAATGATATCCTAATTCTTTTAAGACTTCAGTTATTTTTAGGAGAGGAGAATGTAGATAACACATGGAAACGAATAGAGAGTATATCGTATGCCCATCTTCAAGAAATCAGCTTACGTGCCTCTGAAATGTTCTTCAATAAGAGATTGTTCTGTTAAGAAGAAAGTCAATTAAATATTGTTTATGCAAATGGGAAGTTCTAAGACATATGTCTTAGCTGGTCCTAGAACATTTAATTTAGGAGTTCGAGGTCCGGATAGATCAAGCAGAGAGGCTACGAGGCCTGATTAGCGAGAAGACCACACTCCGAACATGACTGCCCCCCCCCCGAAGAAATGGACGCTAGATGGCAGTCTTGCTCCACGAATAAAACCCAAGATGCTATATGACCTCAAAATCATAACCTAATTTCTCCCACTGCTGGGGAAGGGGGAAGGGGTCTCTCAAGCGTCACTGTATTTATAATCCGAAACTTTATACTAGATGTTTGATCCATGCATGGCAGAGTACCCCCATGTATTCCCAGCTGACATATTAAGAAATGTTCGATACAATGGTTTCTGGTCATTGGATTGAATTCTTTTTTTTCCCCCTTTGATTCCATGAAATTCCAAAGATATCTTTTAGGGTTTGTTTAATACCGTGAAGTCCCGCCTCTGAGCACACCCTCAAACCTGCTGCAGATGTGCTGCTTCCACCACATGCAGTTCAGATGTGACAGGCTGTTCCCTGGTCCTCTGAGCAAGAGGAGCAGGAGGAGGGGGGACACAGAAGAGATCTCCTCACGAGGTTGCATCTCCAGGAAGTTCAAAGCAGGTGCGAGATGCCATGCCACATCCGAGCTTTCTCTGGGATGCTGCTTTCTCCCATGCACTGCCTCGCCGTAGCACTCGTACCACAGCCCTGACAAAAGCCCAGGTGGTCTTTGTGGCTAGCAGAATTGCTCCTGCTGCCAGCAGGGATGCTCCTCGAGACAGACGAGGAGAGGCTGACCCGGGGAGCTGAGCCGGGAGGGATGTTCTGCGTCTCGTGCCCCTCGAGCATTCTCAAAAGCGCCTGCCGTGGAGGACAATTAGGAGTCCCCCCGGGCCAGCAAAAGAGAGATGAGAAGAAGAGATGATGGCCACGAAAAAAACTCATGGTCTGTCAATCTTGAACTCCTCGAGACCAATCCTCAGCCCTCCTACCTAGCCCGGCCCCGCCGCCTCCGCGGCGCAGAGCTCCGAACGCCGCCCCGCTGCCGCCGCTCTCGCCGGCCCTCCGGATCCAGCCCGCACCCGACGAGAGCCCGAGAGGCGTCGGCGCCCCGGTACAGTACCCGGGCTTAGTTGGATGAGGAGGACCGTGGACGGAGACGAGAACAGTGGACGGAGACGAAGACAGAGGAGGGAGAGGAGGCGGGGAGGAGGCGGCCCGGCGGAGCAGAGACGGGGCTATCGGAGGCAGCGAGAAGCCGGGCGGCGGATGGGGCGCTTTCGGCGCCAGCGGAGAGCGGGACTGGCGGCGCTGGCCGCGGTTCTGCTCGGTGCGCAAGGCTGGCGTCCGGCGACCGGGGGGCCACGGCTGGAGTTGCCGTGCAGGTCCCTCCAGGGAGGGAGGCTGCCGTCCTGCCTGGCAGGTTCTTCACAGAGCTCCGTCTCCCAACTAGCCTCCCGTCCGTCCCTCCTCTTCTCTCGTAAAGTATTCCCTCGGAACACTCACCGGTCTTTTTCTTTGTCGAGCCGTTCCCGTTTCCTTGCTTTACTCTCGGTCCTTCAGAGACCTCCTGCAGTCCGTCCTTCCCCTTTTCTACTTTCCTTTCTCTCTTGCTTAGCTCAGTCGCGCAGCTTCCATTCTTCAGTGACTCCAAAAATCCACCTCTCTCTTCCCGCACTCAACTCTCCAGCAAATTCTAATGGGCACTTCCACAACTGCACACCTTGACAGTCTCGTCAAATTCTTCTCCGTACGGTCCTGACTCTTTCTGTGCCCTGTCTTCTGGGAAGCAACCTCCAGTGCAAAAAGCCATTCTGACGGCTTTTTGTCTTTCATCTCCCCGCCAGTGTCTACAGGCAGAGCCCAGGGCTACTAAGGACAACATTGGTGGAGACAACGGAAGGCAGTGAGATCATCAGAAATTGTTCAAACGCCAACCTCCGGATCGGCGATTTTATCCCTTTTCTACCGGCAGCTCCCGGGTCACAGCACGGAACTCCTCGCGCGCCGCTGCTAAAGGGTGCAGAGAGCTGCGTGCGCCAGCGGGGCGGCTGTCGTTGTCGGGAGATGGGACGTTGGACCTTCCTCTAACTCTCCGGACCCCCTCTTGGGGACACGGCGCTGTATTCCTTCGCCCTGGCAGACAGGGATTCATTGACACGGTCGCCTTTGGAGCTTTCAGGGGCTTTTCTTAGAAATGCAACAACTCGTTTAATACTTTCTACAGGGCAAGCAATGTAGCGCCCCTATGAAAAAAGGGCGTTTCACTACTACACAAAGCACGGACCGCAGGAGTTCTCTAAAGGACAGAGAGAAAAGCAAGGGAAAAGAATGGCTTCACAAAAATAAGAGTGGTGAGTGTTTCGTGGGAATGCTTTATGGAGCAGAGGGGGGGACGGACGGGAGGCTAGTTGGGAGACTGAGCTCTGTGAAGAACCTGCCAGGCAGGACGGCAGCCTCGAGGGACCTGCACGGCCACCTCATTCGCGGCCACCACGGTCCCCGGGCGCCAGCCTTGCGCACCGAGCAGAACCGCGGCCAGCGCCGCCAGCCCGCTCCCCAAAGAGCCGCATCAGCGATCCGCCGCCCGGCCTCCCGCTGCCCCCAACAGCCCCGTCTCTCTGCTCCGGCCGGTCCGCCTCCTCCCCGCCTCTTCTCCCTCCTCTGCTTTCTTCTCCCCTCCCCTGCCCTCCTCAACCAGTTCCGCCTCGGCACTCTGCCCCTCAACCTGCTGCAGATGTGCTGCTTCCACCACATCCAGTTCAGGTGTGACAGGCTCTTCTCTTGTCCTCTGAGCAAGAGGAGCAGCAGGAGGGACACACAAGAGCTCTCCTCACAGAGGCTGCATCGCCAGGAAGTCCAAAGAAGTTCGGAGATTCTGTGCCACGTCCGAGCTTTCTCTGGGGATGCTGCTTCTCCCATGCACTGCGTCGCCGTAGCACTCGTACCACAGCCCCTGACAAAAGCCCAGGTGGTCTTTGTGGCTAGCAGAATTGCTCCTGCTGCCAGCAGGGATGCTCCTCGAGACAGACGAGGAGAGGCTGACCCGGGGAGCTGAGCCGGGAGGGATGTTCTGCGTCTCGTGCCCCTCGAGCATTCTCAAAAGCGCCTGCCGTGGAGGACAATTCAGGAGTCCCCCCGGGCCAGCAAAAGAGAGATGAGAAGGAAGAGATGATGGCCACGAAAAAAGCTCATGGTCTGTCAATCTTGAACTCCTCGAGACCAATCCTCAGCCCTCCCACCTAGCCCGGCCCCGCCGCCTCCGCGGCGCAGAGCTCCGAACGCCGCCCCGCTGCCGCCGCTCTCGCCGGCCCTCCGGATCCAGCCCGCACCGACGAGAGCCCGAGAGGCGTCGGCGCCCCGGTACAGTACCCGGGCTTAGTTGGATGAGGAGGACCGTGGACGGAGACGAGAACAGTGGACGGAGACGAAGACAGAGGAGGGAGAGGAGGCGGGGAGGAGGCGGCCCGGCCGGAGCAGAGACGGGGCTATCGGAGGCAGCGAGAAGCCGGGCGGCGGATGGGCGCTTTCGGCGCCAGCGGAGAGCGGGACTGGCGGCGCTGGCCGCGGTTCTGCTCGGTGCGCAAGGCTGGCGCCCGGCGACCGGGGGGCCGCGGCTGGAGTTGCCGTGCAGGTCCCTCTCCTGGCCTGTCCCGGGGATCATCCCTACTGGTACAGGCGCACTTCTGCTGGTGATAAAGACCACCTGGTCTTTTGTCAGGGGATGTGGCACGAGTGCTGCGGAGAGGCCTTGCATGGGAGAAGCACCTTCCCCAGAGAAAGCTCGGACGTGGCATGGCATCTCCCACCTTCTTTGGACTTTCTGGCGATGTGGCCTCTGTGAGGAGAGCTCTTCTGTGTCCCTCCTCCTGCTCCTCTTACTCAGAGGACCAGGAACAGCCTGTCACATCTGAACTGGATGTGCTGGAACCAGCATATCTGCAGCAGGTTGACGGGCACTCTGAGGCACAGTCCAAAGGTTCATTCCCTTTCCCATTGCTCTCAACTCAGGAAAAGGACATGAAGGACCACCAGGGAAGGGCGTGGTCCATTTCCATGTGCACTGGGCTTCTCATCCAGCCCACAGAAGTTCTTTAGCCTTCCCTGGAGAGACACGGATGGACTAGGGCGGGTGAAGAGACTTGAAGAGACAAGTCTTGAGCACACACCTGGTGGTGGTGTGGGGAGATGACCCTGAGCAAGTACAATTGCCATCAGCCTCATGGGGGAGCCTTGAAGTTCTGTGGGACAAAGAGTGTCTGGTGTCACTTTGAATTTACGGTACTAAACCTGGCAAAGCCCCTGGATGGCAGTTCTGGGATGTGCTTCTGTGGACAGAGCTCCCTGTGCCCATCCCTCAGGCCGTGGGCTTCTCAGATAGTGGCAGAGCAAGTGGCACCTCACAAGGGTTGAGATGTATCCAGGCTCCGGGCGTGGCAGCAGGAGCCCCAGGAGATACTGCCCCTGCTGCCATGAACTGTCTGTCTGGTGTGTGCAAGGGAAGGACTCGTGTGTCTGAAAACCCTTGTGTGAGCGAGCAGTGAGCCCCCGCCAGGGCACCACTGACTCTTGGCCAGCTGGCCATCCACCACGATCCCAGAGGCCATTTTCCAGCACTGCTATGCAACATGTCATTCCCAGTCTGTCCGTACAACCGAGGTTGCCCCATCCCAGGGAGAGAATCTGGCATCTGGCACTTCCCCTCGTTGAACTTCCTCTGGTGGATGATTGCGCAAACCTCTAATTTGAGGTCTCTCTGTACTGCCTCCCTCTTCCATGAGGCCCTAGAGTGTCCCAATGGCCCTTTGATTCCAGGGGAATCTGCAGTGTTCAGTGGTCCAGGTGTTACGTGAAGCCCCCTCTTGTCACAATGGCACTAAAATGAGAGAGGATCTCTTTTCTAAACGACTTAGTACATCAGAAGCTTTATCTTAGATAAAAATGATATCCTAATTCTTTTAAGACTTCAGTTATTTTTAGGAGAGAGAATGTAGATAACACATGGAAACGAATAGAGAGTATATCGTATGCCCATCTTCAAGAAATCAGCTTACGTGCCTCTGAAATGTTCTTCAATAAGAGATTGTTCTGTTAAGAAGAAAGTCAATTAAATATTGTTTAAGCAAATGGGAAGTTCTAAGACATATGTCTTAGCTGGTCCTAGAACATTTAATTTAGGAGTTCGAGGTCGGATAGATCAAGCAGAGAGGCTACGAGGCCTGATTAGCGAGAAGACCACACTCCGAACATGACTGCCCCCCCCGAAGAAATGGACGCTAGATGGCAGTCTTGCTCCACGAATAAAACCCAAGATGCTATATGACCTCAAAATCATAACCTAATTCTCCACTGCTGGGGAAGGGGGAAGGGGTCTCTCAAGCGTCACTGTATTTATATTCCGAAATTTATACTAGATGTTTGATCCATGCATGGCAGAGTACCCCATGTATTCCCAGCTGACATATTAAAGAAATGTTCGATACAATGGTTTCTGGTCATTGGATTGAATTCTTTTTTTTCCCCCTTTGATTCCATGAAATTCCAAAGATATCTTTTAGGGTTTGTTTAATACCGTGAAGTCCCGCCTCTGAGCACCCCTCAACCTGCTGCAGATGTGCTGCTTCCACCACATGCAGTTCAGATGTGACAGGCTGTTCCCTGGTCCTCTGAGCAAGAGGAGCAGGAGGAGGGGGGACACAGAAGAGATCTCCTCACGGAGGTTGCATCTCCAGGAAGTTCAAAGCAGGTGCGAGATGCCATGCCACATCCGAGCTTTCTCTGGGGATGCTGCTTCTCCCATGCACTGCCTCGCCGTAGCACTCGTACCACAGCCCCTGACAAAAGCCCAGGTGGTCTTTGTGGCTAGCAGAATTGCTCCTGCTGCCAGCAGGGATGCTCCTCGAGACAGACGAGGAGAGGCTGACCCGGGGAGCTGAGCCGGGAGGGATGTTCTGCGTCTCGTGCCCCTCGAGCATTCTCAAAAGCGCCTGCCGTGGAGGACAATTCAGGAGTCCCCCCGGGCCAGCAAAAGAGAGATGAGAAGGAAGAGATGATGGCCACGAAAAAAACTCATGGTCTGTCAATCTTGAACTCCTCGAGACCAATCCTCAGCCCTCCTACCTAGCCCGGCCCCGCCGCCTCCGCGGCGCAGAGCTCCGAACGCCGCCCCGCTGCCGCCGCTCTCGCCGGCCCTCCGGATCCAGCCCGCACCCGACGAGAGCCCGAGAGGCGTCGGCGCCCCGGTACAGTACCCGGGCTTAGTTGGATGAGGAGGACCGTGGACGGAGACGAGAACAGTGGACGGAGACGAAGACAGAGGAGGGAGAGGAGGCGGGGAGGAGGCGGCCCGGCCGGAGCAGAGACGGGGCTATCGGAGGCAGCGAGAAGCCGGGCGGCGGATGGGCGCTTTCGGCGCCAGCGGAGAGCGGGACTGGCGGCGCTGGCCGCGGTTCTGCTCGGTGCGCAAGGCTGGCGTCCGGCGACCGGGGGGCCACGGCTGGAGTTGCCGTGCAGGTCCCTCCAGGGAGGGAGGCTGCCGTCCTGCCTGGCAGGTTCTTCACAGAGCTCCGTCTCCCAACTAGCCTCCCGTCCGTCCCTCCCTCTTCTCCGTAAAGTATTCCCTCGGAACACTCACCGGTCTTTTCTTTGTCGAGCCGTTCCCGTTTCCTTGCTTTACTCTCGGTCCTTCAGAGACCTCCTGCAGTCCGTCCTTCCCCTTTTCTACTTTCCTTTCTCTCTTGCTTAGCTCAGTCGCGCAGCTTCCCATTCTTCAGTGACTCCAAAAATCCACCTCTCTTTCCCGCACTCAACTCTCCAGCAAATTCTAATGGGCACTTCCACAACTGCACACCTTGACAGTCTCGTCAAATTCTTCTCCGTACGGTCCTGACTCTTTCTGTGCCCTGTCTTCTGGGAAGCAACCTCCAGTGCAAAAAGCCATTCTGACGGCTTTTTGTCTTTATCTCCCCGCCAGTGTCTACAGGCAGAGCCCAGGGCTACTAGGACACATTGGTGGAGACAACGGAAGGCAGTGAGATCATCAGAAATTGTTCAAACGCCAACCTCCGGATCGGCGATTTTATCCCTTTCTACCGGCAGCTCCCGGGTCACAGCACGGAACTCCTCGCGCGCGCTGCTAAAGGGTGCAGAGAGCTGCGTGCGCCAGCGGGGCGGCTGTCGTTGTCGGGAGATGGACGTTGGACCTTCCTCTAACTCTCCGGACCCCCTCTTGGGGACACGGCGCTGTATTCCTTCGCCCTGGCAGACAGGGATTCATTGACACGGTCGCCTTTGGAGCTTTCAGGGGCTTTTCTTAGAAATGCACAACTCGTTTAATACTTTCTACAGGGCAGCAATGTAGCGCCCCTATGAAAAAAGGGCGTTTCACTACTACACTAAGCACGGACCGCAGGAGTTCTCTAAAGGACAGAGAGAAAAGCAAGGGAAAAGAATGGCTTCACAAAAATAAGAGTGGTGAGTGTTTCGTGGGAATGCTTTATGGAGCAGAGGGGGGGACGGACGGGAGGCTAGTTGGGAGACTGAGCTCTGTGAAGAACCTGCCAGGCAGGACGGCAGCCTCGAGGGACCTGCACGGCCACCTCATTCGCGGCCACCACGGTCCCCGGGCGCCAGCCTTGCGCACCGAGCAGAACCGCGGCCAGCGCCGCCAGCCCCGCTCCCCAAAGAGCCGCATCCAGCGATCCGCCGCCCGGCCTCCCGCTGCCCCCAACAGCCCCGTCTCTCTGCTCCGGCCGGTCCGCCTCCTCCCCGCCTCTTCTCCCTCCTCTGCTTTCTTCTCCCTCCCCTGCCCTCCTCAACCAGTTCCGCCTCGGCACTCTGCCCCTCAACCTGCTGCAGATGTGCTGCTTCCACCACATCCAGTTCAGGTGTGACAGGCTCTTCTCTTGTCCTCTGAGCAAGAGGAGCAGCAGGAGGGACACACAAGAGCTCTCCTCACAGAGGCTGCATCGCCAGGAAGTCCAAAGAAGTTCGGAGATTCTGTGCCACGTCCGAGCTTTCTCTGGGGATGCTGCTTCTCCCATGCACTGCGTCGCCGTAGCACTCGTACCACAGCCCCTGACAAAAGCCCAGGTGGTCTTTGTGGCTAGCAGAATTGCTCCTGCTGCCAGCAGGGATGCTCCTCGAGACAGACGAGGAGAGGCTGACCCGGGGAGCTGAGCCGGGAGGGATGTTCTGCGTCTCGTGCCCCTCGAGCATTCTCAAAAGCGCCTGCCGTGGAGGACAATTCAGGAGTCCCCCCGGGCCAGCAAAAGAGAGATGAGAAGGAAGAGATGATGGCCACGAAAAAAGCTCATGGTCTGTCAATCTTGAACTCCTCGAGACCAATCCTCAGCCCTCCCACCTAGCCCGGCCCCGCCGCCTCCGCGGCGCAGAGCTCCGAACGCCGCCCCGCTGCCGCCGCTCTCGCCGGCCCTCCGGATCCAGCCCGCACCGACGAGAGCCCGAGAGGCGTCGGCGCCCCGGTACAGTACCCGGGCTTAGTTGGATGAGGAGGACCGTGGACGGAGACGAGAACAGTGGACGGAGACGAAGACAGAGGAGGGAGAGGAGGCGGGGAGGAGGCGGCCCGGCCGGAGCAGAGACGGGGCTATCGGAGGCAGCGAGAAGCCGGGCGGTGGATGGGCGCTTTCGGCGCCAGCGGAGAGCGGGACTGGCGGCGCTGGCCGCGGTTCTGCTCGGTGCGCAAGGCTGGCGCCCGGCGACCGGGGGGCCGCGGCTGGAGTTGCCGTGCAGGTCCCTCTCCTGGCCTGTCCCGGGGATCATCCCTACTGGTAACAGGCGCACTTCTGCTGGTGATAAAGACCACCTGGTCTTTTGTCAGGGGATGTGGCACGAGTGCTGCGGAGAGGCCTTGCATGGGAGAAGCACCTTCCCCAGAGAAAGCTCGGACGTGGCATGGCATCTCCCACCTTCTTTGGACTTTCTGGCGATGTGGCCTCTGTGAGGAGAGCTCTTCTGTGTCCCTCCTCCTGCTCCTCTTACTCAGAGGACCAGGGAACAGCCTGTCACATCTGAACTGGATGTGCTGGAACCAGCATATCTGCAGCAGGTTGACGGGCACTCTGAGGCACAGTCCAAAGGTTCATTCCCTTTCCCATTGCTCTCAACTCAGGAAAAGGACATGAAGGACCACCAGGGAAGGGCGTGGTCCATTCCCATGTGCACTGGCTTCTCATCCAGCCCACAGAAGTTCTTTAGCCTTCCCTGGAGAGACACGGATGGACTAGGGCGGGTGAAGAGACTTGAAGAGACAAGTCTTGAGCACACACCTGGTGGTGGTGTGGGGAGATGACCCTGAGCAAGTACAATTGCCATCAGCCTCATGGGGGAGCCTTGAAGTTCTGTGGGACAAAGAGTGTCTGGTGTCACTTTGAATTTACGGTACTAAACCCTGGCAAAGCCCCTGGATGCAGTTCTGGGATGTGCTTCTGTGGACAGAGCTCCCTGTGCCCATCCCTCAGGCCGTGGGGCTTCTCAGATAGTGGCAGAGCAAGTGGCTCCTCACAAGGGTTGAGATGTATCCAGGCTCCGGGCGTGGCAGCAGGAGCCCCAGGAGATACTGCCCCTGCTGCCATGAACTGTCTGTCTGGGTGTGTGCAAGGGAAGGACTCGTGTGTCTGAAAACCCTTGTGTGAGCGAGCAGTGAGCCCCCGCCAGGGCACCACTGACTCTTGGCCAGCTGGCCATCCACCACGATCCCAGAGGCCATTTTCCAGCACTGCTATGCAACATGTCATTCCCAGTCTGTCCGTACAACCGAGGTTGCCCCATCCCAGGGAGAGAATCTGGCACTTCCCCTCGTTGAACTTCCTCTGGTGGATGATTGCGCAAACCTCTAATTTGAGGTCTCTCTGTACTGCCTCCCTCTTCCATGAGGCCCTAGAGTGTCCCAATGGCCCTTTGATTCCAGGGGAATCTGCAGTGTTCAGTGGTCCAGGTGTTACGTGAAGCCCCCTCTTGTCACAATGGCACTAAAATGAGAGAGGATCTCTTTTCTAAACGACTTAGTACATCAGAAGCTTTATCTTAGATAAAAATGATATCCTAATTCTTTTAAGACTTCAGTTATTTTTAGGAGAGAGAATGTAGATAACACATGGAAACGAATAGAGAGTATATCGTATGCCCATCTTCAAGAAATCAGCTTACGTGCCTCTGAAATGTTCTTCAATAAGAGATTGTTCTGTTAAGAAGAAAGTCAATTAAATATTGTTTAAGCAAATGGGAAGTTCTAAGACATATGTCTTAGCTGGTCCTAGAACATTTAATTTAGGAGTTCGAGGTCGGATAGATCAAGCAGAGAGGCTACGAGGCCTGATTAGCGAGAAGACCACACTCCGAACATGACTGCCCCCCCCCGAAGAAATGGACGCTAGATGGCAGTCTTGCTCCACGAATAAAACCCAAGATGCTATATGACCTCAAAATCATAACCTAATTCTCCACTGCTGGGGAAGGGGGAAGGGGTCTCTCAAGCGTCACTGTATTTATATTCCGAAATTTATACTAGATGTTTGATCCATGCATGGCAGAGTACCCCATGTATTCCCAGCTGACATATTAAAGAAATGTTCGATACAATGGTTTCTGGTCATTGGATTGAATTCTTTTTTTTCCCCCTTTGATTCCATGAAATTCCAAAGATATCTTTTAGGGTTTGTTTAATACCGTGAAGTCCCGCCTCTGAGCACCCCTCAACCTGCTGCAGATGTGCTGCTTCCACCACATGCAGTTCAGATGTGACAGGCTGTTCCCTGGTCCTCTGAGCAAGAGGAGCAGGAGGAGGGGGGACACAGAAGAGATCTCCTCACGGAGGTTGCATCTCCAGGAAGTTCAAAGCAGGTGGGAGATGCCATGCCACATCCGAGCTTTCTCTGGGGATGCTGCTTCTCCCATGCACTGCCTCGCCGTAGCACTCGTACCACAGCCCCTGACAAAAGCCCAGGTGGTCTTTGTGGCTAGCAGAATTGCTCCTGCTGCCAGCAGGGATGCTCCTCGAGACAGACGAGGAGAGGCTGACCCGGGGAGCTGAGCCGGGAGGGATGTTCTGCGTCTCGTGCCCCTCGAGCATTCTCAAAAGCGCCTGCCGTGGAGGACAATTCAGGAGTCCCCCCGGGCCAGCAAAAGAGAGATGAGAAGGAAGAGATGATGGCCACGAAAAAAACTCATGGTCTGTCAATCTTGAACTCCTCGAGACCAATCCTCAGCCCTCCTACCTAGCCCGGCCCCGCCGCCTCCGCGGCGCAGAGCTCCGAACGCCGCCCCGCTGCCGCCGCTCTCGCCGGCCCTCCGGATCCAGCCCGCACCCGACGAGAGCCCGAGAGGCGTCGGCGCCCCGGTACAGTACCCGGGCTTAGTTGGATGAGGAGGACCGTGGACGGAGACGAGAACAGTGGACGGAGACGAAGACAGAGGAGGGAGAGGAGGCGGGGAGGAGGCGGCCCGGCCGGAGCAGAGACGGGGCTATCGGAGGCAGCGAGAAGCCGGGCGGCGGATGGGCGCTTTCGGCGCCAGCGGAGAGCGGGACTGGCGGCGCTGGCCGCGGTTCTGCTCGGTGCGCAAGGCTGGCGTCCGGCGACCGGGGGGCCACGGCTGGAGTTGCCGTGCAGGTCCCTCCAGGGAGGGAGGCTGCCGTCCTGCCTGGCAGGTTCTTCACAGAGCTCCGTCTCCCAACTAGCCTCCCGTCCGTCCCTCCCTCTTCTCCGTAAAGTATTCCCTCGGAACACTCACCGGTCTTTTCTTTGTCGAGCCGTTCCCGTTTCCTTGCTTTACTCTCGGTCCTTCAGAGACCTCCTGCAGTCCGTCCTTCCCCTTTTCTACTTTCCTTTCTCTCTTGCTTAGCTCAGTCGCGCAGCTTCCCATTCTTCAGTGACTCCAAAAATCCACCTCTCTTTCCCGCACTCAACTCTCCAGCAAATTCTAATGGGCACTTCCACAACTGCACACCTTGACAGTCTCGTCAAATTCTTCTCCGTACGGTCCTGACTCTTTCTGTGCCCTGTCTTCTGGGAAGCAACCTCCAGTGCAAAAAGCCATTCTGACGGCTTTTTGTCTTTATCTCCCCGCCAGTGTCTACAGGCAGAGCCCAGGGCTACTAGGACACATTGGTGGAGACAACGGAAGGCAGTGAGATCATCAGAAATTGTTCAAACGCCAACCTCCGGATCGGCGATTTTATCCCTTTCTACCGGCAGCTCCCGGGTCACAGCACGGAACTCCTCGCGCGCGCTGCTAAAGGGTGCAGAGAGCTGCGTGCGCCAGCGGGGCGGCTGTCGTTGTCGGGAGATGGACGTTGGACCTTCCTCTAACTCTCCGGACCCCCTCTTGGGGACACGGCGCTGTATTCCTTCGCCCTGGCAGACAGGGATTCATTGACACGGTCGCCTTTGGAGCTTTCAGGGGCTTTTCTTAGAAATGCACAACTCGTTTAATACTTTCTACAGGGCAGCAATGTAGCGCCCCTATGAAAAAAGGGCGTTTCACTACTACACAAAGCACGGACCGCAGGAGTTCTCTAAAGGACAGAGAGAAAAGCAAGGGAAAAGAATGGCTTCACAAAAATAAGAGTGGTGAGTGTTTCGTGGGAATGCTTTATGGAGCAGAGGGGGGGACGGACGGGAGGCTAGTTGGGAGACTGAGCTCTGTGAAGAACCTGCCAGGCAGGACGGCAGCCTCGAGGGACCTGCACGGCCACCTCATTCGCGGCCACCACGGTCCCCGGGCGCCAGCCTTGCGCACCGAGCAGAACCGCGGCCAGCGCCGCCAGCCCCGCTCCCCAAAGAGCCGCATCCAGCGATCCGCCGCCCGGCCTCCCGCTGCCCCCAACAGCCCCGTCTCTCTGCTCCGGCCGGTCCGCCTCCTCCCCGCCTCTTCTCCCTCCTCTGCTTTCTTCTCCCTCCCCTGCCCTCCTCAACCAGTTCCGCCTCGGCACTCTGCCCCTCAACCTGCTGCAGATGTGCTGCTTCCACCACATCCAGTTCAGGTGTGACAGGCTCTTCTCTTGTCCTCTGAGCAAGAGGAGCAGCAGGAGGGACACACAAGAGCTCTCCTCACAGAGGCTGCATCGCCAGGAAGTCCAAAGAAGTTCGGAGATTCTGTGCCACGTCCGAGCTTTCTCTGGGGATGCTGCTTCTCCCATGCACTGCGTCGCCGTAGCACTCGTACCACAGCCCCTGACAAAAGCCCAGGTGGTCTTTGTGGCTAGCAGAATTGCTCCTGCTGCCAGCAGGGATGCTCCTCGAGACAGACGAGGAGAGGCTGACCCGGGGAGCTGAGCCGGGAGGGATGTTCTGCGTCTCGTGCCCCTCGAGCATTCTCAAAAGCGCCTGCCGTGGAGGACAATTCAGGAGTCCCCCCGGGCCAGCAAAAGAGAGATGAGAAGGAAGAGATGATGGCCACGAAAAAAGCTCATGGTCTGTCAATCTTGAACTCCTCGAGACCAATCCTCAGCCCTCCCACCTAGCCCGGCCCCGCCGCCTCCGCGGCGCAGAGCTCCGAACGCCGCCCCGCTGCCGCCGCTCTCGCCGGCCCTCCGGATCCAGCCCGCACCGACGAGAGCCCGAGAGGCGTCGGCGCCCCGGTACAGTACCCGGGCTTAGTTGGATGAGGAGGACCGTGGACGGAGACGAGAACAGTGGACGGAGACGAAGACAGAGGAGGGAGAGGAGGCGGGGAGGAGGCGGCCCGGCCGGAGCAGAGACGGGGCTATCGGAGGCAGCGAGAAGCCGGGCGGTGGATGGGCGCTTTCGGCGCCAGCGGAGAGCGGGACTGGCGGCGCTGGCCGCGGTTCTGCTCGGTGCGCAAGGCTGGCGCCCGGCGACCGGGGGGCCGCGGCTGGAGTTGCCGTGCAGGTCCCTCTCCTGGCCTGTCCCGGGGATCATCCCTACTGGTAACAGGCGCACTTCTGCTGGTGATAAAGACCACCTGGTCTTTTGTCAGGGGATGTGGCACGAGTGCTGCGGAGAGGCCTTGCATGGGAGAAGCACCTTCCCCAGAGAAAGCTCGGACGTGGCATGGCATCTCCCACCTTCTTTGGACTTTCTGGCGATGTGGCCTCTGTGAGGAGAGCTCTTCTGTGTCCCTCCTCCTGCTCCTCTTACTCAGAGGACCAGGGAACAGCCTGTCACATCTGAACTGGATGTGCTGGAACCAGCATATCTGCAGCAGGTTGACGGGCACTCTGAGGCACAGTCCAAAGGTTCATTCCCTTTCCCATTGCTCTCAACTCAGGAAAAGGACATGAAGGACCACCAGGGAAGGGCGTGGTCCATTCCCATGTGCACTGGCTTCTCATCCAGCCCACAGAAGTTCTTTAGCCTTCCCTGGAGAGACACGGATGGACTAGGGCGGGTGAAGAGACTTGAAGAGACAAGTCTTGAGCACACACCTGGTGGTGGTGTGGGGAGATGACCCTGAGCAAGTACAATTGCCATCAGCCTCATGGGGGAGCCTTGAAGTTCTGTGGGACAAAGAGTGTCTGGTGTCACTTTGAATTTACGGTACTAAACCCTGGCAAAGCCCCTGGATGCAGTTCTGGGATGTGCTTCTGTGGACAGAGCTCCCTGTGCCCATCCCTCAGGCCGTGGGGCTTCTCAGATAGTGGCAGAGCAAGTGGCACCTCACAAGGGTTGAGATGTATCCAGGCTCCGGGCGTGGCAGCAGGAGCCCCAGGAGATACTGCCCCTGCTGCCATGAACTGTCTGTCTGGGTGTGTGCAAGGGAAGGACTCGTGTGTCTGAAAACCCTTGTGTGAGCGAGCAGTGAGCCCCCACCAGGGCACCACTGACTCTTGGCCAGCTGGCCATCCACCACGATCCCAGAGGCCATTTTCCAGCACTGCTATGCAACATGTCATTCCCAGTCTGTCCGTACAACCGAGGTTGCCCCATCCCAGGGAGAGAATCTGGCACTTCCCCTCGTTGAACTTCCTCTGGTGGATGATTGCGCAAACCTCTAATTTGAGGTCTCTCTGTACTGCCTCCCTCTTCCATGAGGCCCTAGAGTGTCCCAATGGCCCTTTGATTCCAGGGGAATCTGCAGTGTTCAGTGGTCCAGGTGTTACGTGAAGCCCCCTCTTGTCACAATGGCACTAAAATGAGAGAGGATCTCTTTTCTAAACGACTTAGTACATCAGAAGCTTTATCTTAGATAAAAATGATATCCTAATTCTTTTAAGACTTCAGTTATTTTTAGGAGAGAGAATGTAGATAACACATGGAAACGAATAGAGAGTATATCGTATGCCCATCTTCAAGAAATCAGTTTACGTGCCTCTGAAATGTTCTTCAATAAGAGATTGTTCTGTTAAGAAGAAAGTCAATTAAATATTGTTTAAGCAAATGGGAAGTTCTAAGACATATGTCTTAGCTGGTCCTAGAACATTTAATTTAGGAGTTCGAGGTCGGATAGATCAAGCAGAGAGGCTACGAGGCCTGATTAGCGAGAAGACCACACTCCGAACATGACTGCCCCCCCCCGAAGAAATGGACGCTAGATGGCAGTCTTGCTCCACGAATAAAACCCAAGATGCTATATGACCTCAAAATCATAACCTAATTCTCCACTGCTGGGGAAGGGGGAAGGGGTCTCTCAAGCGTCACTGTATTTATATTCCGAAATTTATACTAGATGTTTGATCCATGCATGGCAGAGTACCCCATGTATTCCCAGCTGACATATTAAAGAAATGTTCGATACAATGGTTTCTGGTCATTGGATTGAATTCTTTTTTTTCCCCCTTTGATTCCATGAAATTCGAAAGATATCTTTTAGGGTTTGTTTAATACCGTGAAGTCCCGCCTCTGAGCACCCCTCAACCTGCTGCAGATGTGCTGCTTCCACCACATGCAGTTCAGATGTGACAGGCTGTTCCCTGGTCCTCTGAGCAAGAGGAGCAGGAGGAGGGGGGACACAGAAGAGATCTCCTCACGGAGGTTGCATCTCCAGGAAGTTCAAAGCAGTTGGGAGATGCCATGCCACATCCGAGCTTTCTCTGGGGATGCTGCTTCTCCCATGCACTGCCTGGCCGTAGCACTCGTACCACAGCCCCTGACAAAAGCCCAGGTGGTCTTTGTGGCTAGCAGAATTGCTCCTGCTGCCAGCAGGGATGCTCCTCGAGACAGACGAGGAGAGGCTGACCCGGGGAGCTGAGCCGGGAGGGATGTTCTGCGTCTCGTGCCCCTCGAGCATTCTCAAAAGCGCCTGCCGTGGAGGACAATTCAGGAGTCCCCCCGGGCCAGCAAAAGAGAGATGAGAAGGAAGAGATGATGGCCACGAAAAAAACTCATGGTCTGTCAATCTTGAACTCCTCGAGACCAATCCTCAGCCCTCCTACCTAGCCCGGCCCCGCCGCCTCCGCGGCGCAGAGCTCCGAACGCCGCCCCGCTGCCGCCGCTCTCGCCGGCCCTCCGGATCCAGCCCGCACCCGACGAGAGCCCGAGAGGCGTCGGCGCCCCGGTACAGTACCCGGGCTTAGTTGGATGAGGAGGACCGTGGACGGAGACGAGAACAGTGGACGGAGACGAAGACAGAGGAGGGAGAGGAGGCGGGGAGGAGGCGGCCCGGCCGGAGCAGAGACGGGGCTATCGGAGGCAGCGAGAAGCCGGGCGGCGGATGGGCGCTTTCGGCGCCAGCGGAGAGCGGGACTGGCAGCGCTGGCCGCGGTTCTGCTCGGTGCGCAAGGCTGGCGTCCGGCGACCGGGGGGCCACGGCTGGAGTTGCCGTGCAGGTCCCTCCAGGGAGGGAGGCTGCCGTCCTGCCTGGCAGGTTCTTCACAGAGCTCCGTCTCCCAACTAGCCTCCCGTCCGTCCCTCCCTCTTCTCCGTAAAGTATTCCCTCGGAACACTCACCGGTCTTTTCTTTGTCGAGCCGTTCCCGTTTCCTTGCTTTACTCTCGGTCCTTCAGAGACCTCCTGCAGTCCGTCCTTCCCCTTTTCTACTTTCCTTTCTCTCTTGCTTAGCTCAGTCGCGCAGCTTCCCATTCTTCAGTGACTCCAAAAATCCACCTCTCTTTCCCGCACTCAACTCTCCAGCAAATTCTAATGGGCACTTCCACAACTGCACACCTTGACAGTCTCGTCAAATTCTTCTCCGTACGGTCCTGACTCTTTCTGTGCCCTGTCTTCTGGGAAGCAACCTCCAGTGCAAAAAGCCATTCTGACGGCTTTTTGTCTTTATCTCCCCGCCAGTGTCTGCATGTTGAGGCCTGCACCATTATGACATGTCTGGGCTTTATGAGGTCAGTGCCAAGAGGAGGCCTGAACCATTATGAGGTGACTGGGCTTTATGAGGTCAGTGTGATGAGGAGGCCTGCATCATTATGACATGTCTGGGCTTTATGAGGTGACTGTGATGATGAGGACTGCCCCATGATGACATGTCTGGGCTTTATGAGGTCTGTGCCATGAGGAGGTCTGCGTCATTATGACATGCCTGGGCTTTATGAGGCCAGTGTGATGATGAGGCCAGCACAATTATGATATGTCTGGGCTTCATGAGGTCAGTGCCATGAGGAGGCCTGCACCATTATGACATGTCTGGGCTTTATGAGGTCAGTGTGATGAGGAGGCCTGCACCATTATGACATGTCTGGGCGTTATGAGGTCAGTGTGATGATGAGGCGTGCACCATTATGACATGTCTGGGCTTTATGAGGTCAATGTGATGTTGAGACCTGCACCTTTATGAAGTGTAAGGGCTTTATGATGTCAGTGCCATGACGAGGCTTGCACCATTATGACATGTCTGGGCTTTATGAGGTCAGTGCCATGAGGAGGCCTGGGCCATTATGACATGTCTGGGCTTTATGAGGTCAGTGCCATGAGGAGGCCTGCACCATTATGACATGTCTGGGTTTATGAGGTCAGTGTGATGATGAGACCTGCACCATTATGACATATCTCGACTTCATGAGGTCAGTGCCATGAGGAGGCCTGCACCATTATGACATATCTGGACTTTACGAGGTCAGTGCCATGATGAGACATGCAACATTATGACATGTCTGGGCTTTTTGAGGTCAGTGTGATGATGAGACCGGCACAAATATGAGTTGTCTGGGCTTTATCAGGTGACTGTGACGATGAGGCCTGCATTATTATGACATGTCTCGGCTTAATGAGGTCAGTGTGATGATGAGACCTGCACCATTATGCGGTGTCTGGTCTTTATGAGGTCAGCGTGATGAGGAGGCCTGCACCATTATGAGGTGACTGGGCTTTATGAGGTCAGTGTGATGATGAGGCTTGCATCATTATGACATGTCTGGGCTTTATGAGGTGACTGTGATGATGAGGAGTGCCCCATTATGACATGTCTGGGCTTTATGAGGTCTGTGCCATGAGGAGGCCTGCACAATTATGACATGCCTGGGCTTTATGAGGTGAGTGTGATGTTGAGGTCTGCACCCTTATGACATGTCTGGGCTTCATGAGGTCAGTGCCATGAGGAGGCCTGCACCATTATGACATGTCTGGGCTTTATGAGGTCAGTGTGATGATGAGGCCTGCACCATTGTGACATGTCTGGGCTTTATCAGGTCACTGTGATGATGAGGCCTGCACCATTATGACATGTCTGGGCTTTATGAGGTCACTGTGATGATGAGACCTGCACCCTTATGACATCTCTGGGCTTTATGAGGTCACTGTGATGATGAGGCCTGCACCATTATGACATGTCTGGGCTTTATGAGGTAACTGTGATGATGAGGCCTGCCCCATTATGACATGTCTGGGCTTTATGAGGTCAGTGTGATGAGGAGGCCTGCACCATTATGACATGTCTGGGCTTTATAAGGTGAGTGTGATGTTGAGGCCTGCACCATTATGACATGTCTGGGCTTATGAGGTCAGCGCCAAGAGGAGGCCTGAACCATTATGAGGTGACTGGGCTTTATGAGGTCAGTGTGATGATGAGGCCTGCATCATTATGACATGTCTGGGCTTTTTGAGGTGACTGTGATGATGAGAACTGCCCCATTATGACATGTCTGGGCTTTATGAGCTCTGTGCCATGAGAAGGTCTGCGTCATTATGACATGCCTGGGCTTTATGAGGCCAGTGTGATGATGAGGCCAGCACAATTATGATGTGTCTGATCTTCATGAGGTCAGTGCCATGAGGAGGCCTGCACCATTATGACATGTCTGGGCTTTATGAGGTCAGTGCCATGAAGAGGCCTGGGCCATTATGACATGTCTGGGCTTTATGAGGTCACTGTGATGATGAGACCTGCACCCTTATGACATCTCTGGGCTTTATGAGGTCACTGTGATGATGAGGCCTGCACCATTATGACATGTCTGGGTTTATGAGGTCAGTGTGATGATGAGACCTGCACCATTATGACATATCTGGACTTTATGAGGTCAGTGCCATGAGGAGGCCGGCACCATTATGACATATCTGGACTTTATGAGGTCAGTGCCATGAGGATGCCTGCACCATTATGACATATCTGGACTTTACGAGGTCAGTGCCATGATGAGACATGCACCATTATGACATGTCTGGGCTTTTTGAGGTCAGTGTGATGATGAGACCTGCACAAATATGAGTTGTCTGGGCTTTATCAGGTGACTGTGACGATGAGGCCTGCATTATTATGACATATCTGGACTTAATGAGGTCAGTGTGATGATGAGGCCTGTACCATTATGCGGTATCTGGGCTTTATGAGGTCAGTGTGATGAGGAGGCCTGCACCATTATGAGGGGACTGGGCTTTATGAGGTCAGTGTGATGAGGAGGTCTGCACCATTATGCCGTGTCTGGGCGTTATGAGGTCAGTTTCATGATGAGGCTTGCATCATTATGACATGTCTGGGCTTTATGCGGTGACTGTGATGATGAGGACTGTCCCATTATGACATGTCTGGGGTTTATGAGGTCTGTGCCATGATGAGACATGCACCATTATGACATGTCTGGGCTTTTTGAGGTCAGTGTGATGATGAGGCCTGCACAAATATGAGTTGTCTGGGCTTTAGCAGGTGACTGTGACGATGAGATCTGCACCATTATGTCATGTCTGGGCTTTATGAGGTCAGTGTGATGATGAGGCCTGCACCATTTTGACATGTCTGGGCTTTATGAGGTCAGTGTGGTGATGAGGCCTGCAACCTTATGACATCTCTGGACTTTATGAGGTCAGTGCCATGAGGAGGCCTGCACCATTATGACATGTCTGGGCTTTATGACGTCAGTGTGATGATGAAACCTGCACCATTATGACATATCTTGACTTTATGAGGTCAGTGCCATGAGGAGACCTGCACCATTATGACATGTCTGGGATTTATGAAATCAGTGCCAAGAGGAGGCCTGAACAATTATGAGGTGACTGGTCTTTAAGAGGTCAGTGTGATGAGGAGGCCTGCACCATTATGACATGTCTGGGCTTTATGTGGTCAGTGTGATGATGAGGCCTGCACCATTATGACATGTCTGGTCTTTATGAGGTCACTGTGATGATGAGGCCTGCACCATTATGACATGTCTGGGCTTTATGAGGTCACTGTGATGATGAGGTCTGCACCATTATGACATATCTGGTCTTTATGAGGTCAGTGCCATGATGAGGCCTGCACCATTATGACATGTCTGGTCTGTATGAGGTCAGTGTGATGTTGAGGTCTGCACCATTATGACATGTCTGGGCTTTATGAGGTCAGTGCCATGATGAGACCCGCACCATTATGAGGTGTCTGGGCTTTATGCGGTCACTGTGATGATGAGACCTGCACCATTATGACATGTCTGGGCTTTTTGAGGTCACTGTGATAATGAGACTTGCACCATTATGACATGTCTGGGCTTTATGAGGTCAGTGCCATGAGGAGGCCTGCACCATTGTGACATGTCTGGGGTTTATGAGGTCAGTGCCATGAGGAGGCCTGCACCATTATGACGTGTCTGGGCTTTATGAGGTCAGGATGATGCTCAGACCTGCACCATTATGACGTGTCTGGGCTTTATGAGGTCACTGTGATGATGAGGCCTGGGCCATTATGACATGTCTGGACTTTATGAGGTCAGTGCCATGAGGAGACCTGCACGAGTACGACATGTATGGGCTTTATGAGGTCAGTGTCATGATGAGTCTTGCACCATTACAACGTGTCTGGGCTTTATAAGGTCAGCGTGATGCTGAGGTCTGCACCATCATGAGGTGTGTGGGCACTATGAGGTCACTGTGATTTTGAGGCTTGCATCATTATGACATGTTCAAATTTTATAAGGTCATTGCCATGATGAAGCCTGCACCATTATGACATGTCTGGGCTTTATGAGGTCCGTGTAATGATGTGACTTGCACCGTTATGACATGTCTGGGCTATATGAGGTCAGTGCCATGATGAGGCCGGCACCATTATGACATGTCCGGGCTTTATGAGGACAGTGTGATGATGAGGTCTGCACCATTATGACATGTCTGGGCTTTATGTGGTCCTTGCCATGAGGAGGCCTGCTCCATTATGAGTTGACTGGGCTTTATGTGGTCACTGTGATTATGAGGCCTGCACCATTATGACGTGTCTGGGCTTTATGACGTCACTGTGATGATGAGACTTGCATCATTATGACATGTCTGAATTTTATTAAGTCAGTGCCATGATTAGGCCTGCACCATTATGACATGTCTGGGCTTTATGAGGTCACTGTGATGATGACAGCGGTACCATTATGACGTCTCTGGGTTTTATGGGGTCAGTGTGATGATGAGGCCTGCAGCATTTTGACATATCTGGGCGTTATGAGGTCGGTGTTATGATGACACCTGCACCATTATGAGGTGTCTGGGCTTTATGAGGTTAGTGTGATGATGAGGAATGCACCATTATGACATGACTGGGCCTTATAAGGTCAGTGTGATGATGAGGCCTGCACCATTATGACATGTCTGGGCTTTATAAGGTCAGTGTGATTATGAGACCTGCACCATTATGAGGCGTCAGGACTTTATGAGGTCCGTGCCACGATTAGGCCTGCACTATTATGACATGACTGGCCTTTTTGAGGTCAGTGCCAAGAGGAGGCCTGCACCATTATGACATGTCTAGTCTTTATGAGGTCAGTGTGATGATGAGGCCTGCACCATTATGACATGTCTGGACTTTATGAGGTCAGTACCGTGAGGAGGCCTGGGCCATTATGACATGTCTGGGGTTTATGAGGTCAGTGCCATGATGAGACCTGCACGATTATGGCATGACTGTGCTTTATGAGGTCAGTGCCATAATGAGACCTGCACTGTTATGACATGTCTGGGCTTTATGAGGTCAGCGCCAAGAGGAGGCCTGAACCATTATGACATGTCTGGGTTTTATGAGGTCAGTGCCATGATGAGACCTGCACCATTATGACTTGTCTGGAATTTCTGAGGTCAGTGTGAGGATGAGGCCTGCACCATTATGACATGTTCGAATTTTATGAGGTCAGTGCCATGATGAGGCCTGCACCATTATGACATGTCTGGGCTTTATGAGGTCAGTGTGATGATGAGGCCTGCACCATTATGACATGTCTGGGCTTTATGCGGTCAGTGCCCTGATGAGACCTGCACTGTTATTACATGTCTCGTCTTTATGAGGTCAGTGTGATGATGAGGGCCTGTACCATTATGACATGTCTGGGCTTTATGAGGTCACTGTGATGATGAGACCTGCACCATTATGTTATGTCTGGGCGTTATGAGGTCAGTGCCATGAAGAGGCCGGAACCATTATGACATATCTGGGCTTTATGAAGTCAGTGTGATGATGAGGCCTGCTCCATTATGACATGTCTGGGCTTTATGAGGTCACTGTGATGATGCAGCCTGCAGCATTATGACATGTCTAGGCTTTAAGAAGTCAGTGTCATGATGAGGCCTGCACCATTATGACATGTCTGGGCTTTATGAGGTCAGTGTGGTGATGAGGCCTGCACCCTTATGACATGTCTGGGCTTTATGAGGTCAGTGCCATGAGGAGGCCTGCACCATTATGACATGTCTGGGTTTATGAGGTCAGTGTGATGATGAGACCTGCACCATTATGACATATCTGGACTTTATGAGGTCAGTGTGATGATGAGACCTGCACCATTATGGGTTGTCAGGGCTTTATGAGATCAGTGCCAAGAGGAGGCCTGCACCATTATGACATGTCTGGGCTTTATGAGGTCAGTGCCATGATTAGACAGGCACCATTATGACATGTCTGGGCTTTATGTGGTCGGTGTGATGATGAGGCCTGCACCATTATGAGGTGTCTGGGCTTTATGACGTGAGTGTGATGTTGAGGCCTGCACCATTATGACATGTCTGGGCTTTATGAGGTCAGTGCCATGAGGAGGCCTTCACCATTATGAGGTGACTGGGCTTTATGAGGTCAGTGTGATGAGGAAGGGTTGCATCACTATGACATGTCTGGGTTTTATGAGGTGACTGTGATGATGAGGCCTGCACCATTATGACATGTCTGGGCTTTATGAGGTCAGTGCCATGAGGCCTGCACCATTATGACATGTCTGGGCTTTATGAGGTCAGTGTGATGATGAGGCCAGCACAATTATGATATGTCTGGGCTTCATGAGGTCAGTGCCATGAGGAGGCCTGGGCCATTATGACATGTCTGGGCTTTATGAGGTCAGTGTGATGATGAGGCCTGCACCATTATGACATATCTGGGCTTTATGAGGTCAGTGCCAAGAGGAGGCCTGAACCATTATGACATGTCTGGTCTTTATGAGGTCAGTGCCATGAGGAGGCCTGCACCCTTATGACATGTCTGGGCTTTATGAGGTCAGTGCCATGAGGAGGCCTGCACCATTATGACATGTCTGGGTTTATGAGGTCAGTGTGATGAAGAGACCTGCACCATTATGACATATCTGGACTTTATGAGGTCAGTGCTATGAGGAAGCCTGCCCTATTATGACATGTCTGGGCTTTACGAGGTCAGTGCCATGATGAGACATGCACCATTATGACATGTCTGGGCTTTTTGAGGTCTGTGTCATGATGAGACCTGCACAAATATGAGTTGTCTGGGTTTTATCAGTTGACTGTGATAAGGACGCGTGCACCATTATGACGTGTCTGGGCGTGATGATGTCATTGTGATGATGAGGCCTGCACCATTATGAGGTGTCTGGGCTTTATGAGGTGACTGTGATGATGAGGCCTGCACCATTATGACATGTCTGGGCTTTATGAGGTCAGTGCCATGAGGAGGCCTGCACCATTGTGACATGTCTGGGCTTTATGAAGTCAGTGCCATGAGGAGACCTGCACCATTATGACGTATCTGGGCTTTTTGAGGTCACTGTGATGATGAGACCTGCACAAATATGAGTTGTCTGGGCTTTATGAGGTGACTGTGATGATGAGACCTACACCACTATGTCATGTCTGGGCTTTATGAGGTCAGTGTCATGATGACACCAACACCATTATGACATGTCTGGGCTTTATGAGGTCAGTGTCATGATGAGGCCTGAACCATTTTGAGGTGTCTGGGCTTTATGAGGTCAGCGTGATGATGAGACCTGCACCATTATGACATGTCTGGGCTTTATGAGGTCAGTGTGATGATGAGACTTGCACCATTCTGAAGTGTCAGGGCTTTATGAGGTCAGTGCCATGACGAGGCTTGCACCATTATGACATGTCTGGGGTTTATGAGGTCAGTGCCATGAGGAGGCCTGCACCATTATGACATGTCTGGGCTTTATGAGGTCAGTGTGGTGATGAGGCCTGCACCCTTATGACATGTCTGGACTTTATGAGGTCAGTGCCATGAGGAGGCCTGCACCATTATGACATGTCTGGGTTTATGAGGTCAGTGTGATGATGAGACCTGCACCATTATGACATATCTGGACTTTATGAGGTCAGTGCCATGAGGAGGCCTGCACTATTATGACATGTCTGGGCTTTACGAGGTCAGTGTGATGATGAGACCTGCACAAATATGAGATGTCTGGGCTTTATCAGGTGACTGTGATGTTGAGGCCTGCATCATTATGACATGTCTGGGCTTTATGAGGTCAGTGCCATGAGGAGGCCTTCACCATTATGAGGTGACTGGGCTTTACGAGGTCAGTGTGATGAGGAGGCCTGCACCATTATGACGTGTCTGGGCGTGACGATGTCAGTGTGATGATGAGGCTTGCATCATTATGACATGTCTGGGCTTTATGAGGTGACTGTGATGATGAGGCCTGCACCATTATGACATGTCCGGGCTTTATGAGGTCAGTGTGATGATGAGGCCAGCACAATTATGATATGTCTGGGCTTCATGAGGTCAGTGCCATGACGAGGCCTGCACCATTATGACATGTCTGGGCTTTATGAGGTCAGTGTGATGATGACGCCTGCACCATTATGACGTGTCTGGGCTTTATGAGGTTACTGCGGTGATGAGGTCAGCACAATTATGACATGTCTGGGCTTTAGGAGGTCAGTGCCATGAGGAGGCCTGCACCATTGTGACATGTCTGGGCTTTAGGAGGTCAGTGCCATGATGAGACCTGCACCATTATGACGTGTCTGGGCTTTATGAGGTTACTGCGGTGATGAGGCCTGCACCATTATGACGTGTCTGGGCTTTATGAGGTGAGTGTGATGTTGTGGCCTGCACAATTATGACATGTCTTTGTTTTATGAGGTCAGTGCCATGATGAGACCTGCACGATTATGACATGTCTGGGCTTTATGAGGTCCGTGTGATGATGTGACTTGCACCATTACGATGTGTCTGGACTTTATAAGGTCAGCGTGATGCTGAGGTCTGCACCATCATGAGGTGTGTTGGCATTATGACGTCACTGTGATGATGAGGCTTGCATCATTATGACATGTTCAAATTTTATGACGTCAGTGCCATGATGAGGCCTGCACCATTATGACATGTCTGGGCTTTATGAGGTCAGTGCCATGATGAAAACTGCACCATTATGACGTGTCTGGGCTTTATGAGGTCAATGTTATTATGAGACCTGCACCATTATGGGGTGTCAGGGCTTTATGAGATCAGTGCCAAGAGGAGGCCTGCACCATTATGACATGTCTGGGCTTTATGAGGTCAGTGTGAGGATGAGGTCTGCACCATTATGACATGTCTGGGCTTTATGGGGTCACTGTGTTGGTGAGGCCTGCACGATTATGACATGTCTGGGCTTTATGAGGTCAGTGCCATGATGATAAGGCCTGCACCATTATGACATGTCTGGGCTTTATGACGTGACTTTGATGATGAGGTTTGCACCATTATGACATGTCTGGGCTTTATGAGGTCAGTGCCATGAAGAGGCCTGCACCATTATGAGGTGACTGGGCTTTATGAGGTCAGTGTGAGGATGAGGCCTGCACCATTATGAGGTGTCTGGGCGACATGAGGGCAGTGTTATGATGAGGCCTGCATCATTATGACATGTTCGAATTTTATGCGGTCAGTGCCATGATGAGGCCTGCACCATTATGACATGTCTGGGCTTTAAGAGGTCACTGTGATGATGCGGCCTGCACCATTATGACATGTCTGGACTTTATGCGGTCAGTGCCATGAGGAGGCCTGCACCGTTATGACATGTCTGGGCTTTATGAGGTCAGTGCCAAGAGGAGACCTGAAACATTATGACATTTCTGGTCTTTATGAGGTCAGTGTGATGATGAGGCCTGCACCATTATGACATGTCTGGGCTTTATGAGGTCAATGTGATGATGAGGCCTGCACCATTATGACATGTCTGGGCTTTATGAGGTCAGTGCCAAGAGGAGGCCTGCGCCATTATGACATCTCTGGGCTTTATGAGGTCACTGTGATGATGAGGCCTGCACCATTATGACATGTCTGGTCTTTATGAGGTCAGTGCCATGAGGAGGCCTGCACCATTGTGACATGTCTGGGGTTTATGAGGTCAGTGCCAAGAGGAGGCCTGCACCATTATGACATGTCTGGTCTTTATGAGGTCAGTGCCAAGAGGAGGCCTGAAACATTATGACATGTCTGGTCTTTATGAGGTCCGTGGGATGATGAGGCCTGCACCATTATGACATGTCTGGGCTTTATGAGGTCTGTGTGATGATGAGGCCTGCACCATTATGACATGTCTGGGCTTTACGAGGTCAGTGCCATGAGGATGCCTGCACCATTATGACATGTCTGGGCTTTATGAGGTCACTGTGATGATGAGGCCTGCACCATTATGACATGTCTGGGCTTTATGAGGTCTGTGTGATGATGAGGCCTGCACCATTATGACATGTCTGGGCTTTATGAGGTCAGTGTGAGGATGAGGCCTGCACCATTATGACATGTCTGGGCTTTATGAGGTCACTGTGCTGGTTAGGTCTGCACGATTATGACATGTCTGGGCTTTATGAGGTCAGTGTGATGATAAGGCCTGCACCATTATGACATGTCTGGGCATTATGACGTGACTGTGATGATGAGGTCTGCACCATTATGACATGTCTGGGCTTTATGAGGTCAGTGCCATGAAGAGACATGCACCATTATGAGGTGACTGGGCTTTTTGAGGTCAGTGTGAGGATGAGGCCTGCACCATTATGAGGTGTCTGGGCGATATGAGGTCAGTGTTATGATGAGGCCTGCATCATTATGACACGTTCGAATTTTATGAGGTCAGTGCCATGATGAGGCCTGCACCATTATGACATGTCTGGGCTTTAAGAGGTCACTGCGATGATGCGGCCTGCACCATTATGACATGTCTGGACTTTATGAGGTCAGTGTCATGAGGAGGTCTGCATCGTTATGACATGTCTGGGCTTTATGAGGTCAGTGCCAAGTGGAGGCCTGAAACATTATGACATGTCTGGTCTTTATGAGGTCAGTGGGATGATGAGGCCTGCACCATTATGACATGTCTGGGCTTTATGAGGTCTGTGTGATGATGAGGCCTGCACCATTATGACATGTCTGGGCTTTATGAGGTCAGTGCCAAGAGGAGGCCTGAAACATTATGACATGTCTGGTCTTTATGAGGTCCGTGGGATGATGAGGCCTGCACCATTATGACATGTCTGGGCTTTATGAGGTCTGTGTGATGATGAGGCCTGCACCATTATGACATGTCTGGGCTTTACGAGGTCAGTGCCATGAGGATGCCTGCGCCATTATGACATGTCTGGGCTTTATGAGGTCACTGTGCTGATGAGGCCTGCATCATTATGACATGTCTGGGCTTTATGAGGTCAGTGCCATGAGGAGGCCTGCACCATTATGACATGTCTGGGCTTTTTGAGGTCAGTGTGAGGATGAGGTCTGCACCATTATGACATGTCTGGGCTTTATGAGGTCACTGTGTTGGTTAGGTCTGCACGATTATGACATGTCTGGGCTTTATGAGGTCAGTGCCATGATTAGACAGGCACCATTATGACATGTCTCGGCTTTATGACGCGACTGTGATGATGAGGTCTGCACCATTATGACATGTCTGGGCTTTATGAGGTCAGTGCCATGAAGAGACATGCACCATTATGAGGTGACTGGGCTTTATGAGGTCAGTGTGAGGATGAGGCCTGCACCATTATGAGGTGTCTGGGCGACATGAGGGCAGTGTTATGATGAGGCCTGCATCATTATGACATGTTCGAATTTTATGCGGTCAGTGCCATGATGAGGCCTGCACCATTATGACATGTCTGGGCTTTAAGAGGTCACTGTGATGATGCGGCCTGCACCATTATGACATGTCTGGACTTTATGAGGTCAGTGCCATGAGGAGGCCTGCACCGTTATGACATGTCTGGGCTTTATGAGGTCAGTGCCAAGAGGGGGCCTGAAACATTATGACATGTCTGGTCTTTATGAGGTCAGTGGGATGATGAGGCCTGCACCATTATGACATGTCTGGGCTTTATGAGGTCTGTGTGATGATGAGGCCTGCACCATTATAACATGTCTGGGCTTTATGAGGTCAGTGCCAAGAGGAGACCTGAAACATTATGACATGTCTGGGCTTTATGAGGTCACTGTGATGATGAGGCCTGCACCATTATGACATGTCTGGTCTTTATGAGGTCAGTGCCATGAGGAGGCCTGCACCATTGTGACATGTCTGGGCTTTATGGGGTCAGTGCCAAGAGGAGGCCTGAGCCATTATGACATGTCTGGTCTTTAGGAGGTCAGTGGGATGATGAGGGCTGCACCATTGTGACATATCTAGGCTTTATGGGGTCAGTGTGATGATGAGGCCTGCACCATTATGACATGTCTGGACTTTATGAGGTCACTGTGATAATGAGGCCTGCACCATTATGACATATCTGGTCTTTATGAGGTCAGTGCCATGAGGTGGCCTGCATTATTATGACATGTCTGGGCTTTATGAGGTCAGTGCCAAGAGGAGACCTGAACCATTATGACATGTCTGGTCTTTATGAGGTGAGTGGGATGATGAGGCCTGCACCACTGTGAAATGTCTGGGCTTTATGAGGTCAGTTCCATGATGAGACCTGCACCATTATGACGTGTCTGGGATTTATGAGGTCACTGTGTTGTTGAGGCCTGCACGATTATGACATGTCTCGGCTTTATGAGGTCGGTGTTTTGATGAGGCCTGCACCATTATGAGGTGTCTGGGCTTTATGAGGTTAGTGTGATGATGAGGCCTGCACCATTATGACATGTCTGGGCTTTATGAGGTCAGTGTGATTATGAGACCTGCACCACTATGAGGTGTCAGTACCAAGAGGAGGCCTGCACCATTATGACATGTATAGTGTTTATGAGGTCAGTGTGATGATGAGGCCTGTACCATTATGACATGTCTGGACTTTATGAGGTCAGTACCATGAGGAGGCCTGGGCCATTATGACATGTCTGGTCTTTATGAGGTCAGTGCCATAATGAGGCCTGAACTATTATGACATGTCTGGGCTTCATGAAGTCAGTGTAATGATGAGTACTGCACCACTATGACATGTCTGGGCTTTTTGAGGTCAGTGCCTTGATGACACCTGCACCATTATGACATTTTTAGAGTCGTTTTGGCAGTTGGGAGGCAGGTGTGAAAACAGGAAACAATAGCCCTTATCCCCAGGAAAGAAAGCCTGGAAACTTGGGTTTGTGGTGCAATGTGCTTGCCATGCTGGGGCGTCCATGAATAGCGAGTGCTTTCTGTGCTGTCATTTTTGTTGTGGGAGGAATCTTTGTTTATATGCAATTTTGGGAGTTGGGCTGGCAGTTGGGAGGCAGGTGTGAAAACAGGAAACAATAGCTCTTATACCCAGGAAAGAAAGCCTGGAAACTTGGGTTTGTGGTGCAGTGTGTTTGCCAAGCTGGGGCGTCCATGAATAGCGAGTGCTTTCTGTGCTGTCATCTTTTATGTGGGAGGAATCTTTGTTTATATGCAATTTTTAGAGTCGGTCTGGCAGTTGGGAGGCAGGTGTGAAAACAGGAAATGACAGCGCATATCGGCAGGAAAGACAGCCTGGAAGCTTTGGCTTTGTGGTGCTTTTGGTTTGACAGCCTGGAGACTCCATGCGGGGCACGACCTTTCTGTGCTGTCATCTTTGTTGTGGGAAGAATCTTTGTTAATATGCAATTTTGGGAGTTGGGCTGGCAGTTGGGAGGCAGGTGTGAAAACAGGAAACAATAGCCCTTATCCCCAGGAAAGAAAGCCTGGAAACTTGGGTTTGTGGTGCAGTGTGTTTGCCAAGCTGGGGCGTCCATGAATAGCGAGTGCTTTCTGTGCTGTCATCTTTGTTGTGGGAGGAATCTTTGTTTATATGCAATTTTGGGAGTTGGGCTGGTAGTTGGGAGGCAGGTGTGAAAACAGGAAACAATAGCCCTTATCCCCAGGAAAGAAAGCCTGGAAACTTGGGTTTGTGGTGCAGTGTGTTTGCCAAGCTGGGGCGTCCATGAACAGCGAGCGCATTCTGTGCTGGAATCTTTGTTGTGGGAGGAATCTTTGTTTTTATTCAATTTTGGGAGTTGGGCTGGCAGTTGGGAGGCAGGTGTGAAAACAGGAAATGACAGCGCTTATCGGCAGGAAAGAAAGCCTGGAAGCTTTGGCTTTGTCGTGTTTTTGGTTTGTCAGCCTGGAGACTCCATGGGGAGTAGGAGCTTTCTCTGCCTATATCTTCGCTGTGGGAGGAATCTTCCTTCGTATGCAAATTTGGGAGTTGGGCTGGCAGTTGGGAGGCAGGTGTGAAAACAGGAAATGACAGCGCATATCGGCAGGAAAGAAAGCCTGGAAGCTTTGACTTTGTGGTGCTTTTGGTTTGACAGCCCGGAGACTCCATGCGGAGCACGACCTTTCTGTGCTGGAATCTTTGTTGTGGGTGGAATCTTTGTTTATGTGCAATTTTAGGAGTTGGGCTGGCAGTTGGGGGGCAGGTGTGAAAACAGGAAACAATAGCCCTTATCCCCAGGAAAGAAAGCCTGGAAACTTGGGTTTGTGGTGCAGTGTGTTTGCCAAGCTGGGGCGTCCATGAACAGAGAGTGCATTCTGTGCTGTCATCTTTGTTGTGGGAGGAATCTTTGTTTATATGCAATTTTGGGAGTTGGGCTGGCAGTTGGGAGGTAGGTGTGAAAACAGGAAACAATAGCCCTTATCTCCAGGAAAGAAAGCCTGGAAACTTGGGTTTGTGGTGCAGTGTGTTTGCCAAGCTGGGGCGTCCATGAATAGCGAGTGCTTTCTGTGCTGTCATCTTTGATGTGGGAGGAATCTTTGTTTCTATGCAATTTTGGGAGTCGGTCTGGCAGTTGGGAGGCAGGTGTGAAAACAGGAAACAATAACCACTATCCCCAGGACCGAAAACCTGGAAACTTGGGTTTGTGGTGCAGTGTGTTTGCCAAGCTGGGGCGTCCATGAATAGCGAGTGCATTCTGTGCTGTCATCTTTGTTGTGGGAGGAATCTTTGTTTATATGCAATTTTGGGAGTCAGGCTGGCAGTTGGGAGGCAGGTGTGAAAACAGGAAATGACAGCGCTTATCGGCAGGAAAGAAAGCCTGGAAGCTTTGGCTTTGTGGTGCTTTTGGTTTGTCAGCCTGGAGACTCCATGGGGAGCAAGAGCCTTCTGTGCTGGAATCTTTGTTGTGGGAGGAATCTTTGTTTAGAAGCAATTTTCAGAGTCGGTCTGGCAGTTGGGAGGCAGGTGTGAAAACAGGAAACAATAGCCCTTATCCCCAGGAAAGAAAGCCTGGAAACTTGGGTTTGTGGTGCAATGTGCTTGCCATGCTGGGGCGTCCATGAATAGCGAGTGCTTTCTGTGCTGTCATTTTTGTTGTGGGAGGAATCTTTGTTTCTATGCAATTTTGGGAGTTGGGCTGGCAGTTGGGAGGCAGGTGTGAAAACAGGAAACAATAGCCCTTATCCCCAGGAAAGAAAGCCTGGAAACTTGGGTTTGTGGTGCAGTGTGTTTGCCAAGCTGGGACGTCCATGAATAGCGAGTGCTTTCTGTGCTGTCATCTTTGATGTGGGAGGAATCTTTGTTTATATGCAATTTTGGGAGTCGGTCTGGCAGTTGGGAGGCAGGTGTGAAAACAGGAAATGACAGCGCTTATCCCCAGGAAAGAAAGCCTGGAAGCTTTGGCTTTGTGGTGCTTTTGGTTTGTCAGCCTGGAGACTCCATGGGGAGCAAGAGCCTTCTGTGCTGGAATCTTTGTTGTGGGAGGAATCTTTGTTTAGAAGCAATTTTCAGAGTCGGTCTGGCAGTTGTATGCAGGTGTGAAAACAGGAAACAATAGCTCTAATCCCCAGGAAAGAAAGCCTGGAAACTTGGGTTTGTGGTGCAGTGTGTTTGCCAAGCTGGGGCGTCCATGAACAGCGAGTGCATTCTGTGCTGTCATCTTTGTTGTGGGAGGAATCTTTGTTTATATTCAATTTTGGGAGTTGGGCTGGCAGTTGGGAGGCAGGTGTGAAAACAGGAAACAATAACCCTTATCCCCAGGAAAGAAAGCCTGGAAACTTGGGTTTGTGGTGCAGTGTGTTTGCCAAGCTGGGGCGTCCATGAATAGCGAGTGCTTTCTGTGCTGTCATCTTTGTTGTGGGAGGAATCCTTGTTTATGTGCAATTTTGGGAGTTGGGCTGGCAGTTGGGAGGCAGGTGTGAAAACAGGAAATGACAGCGCTTATCCCCAGGAAAGAAAGCCTGGAAGCTTTGGCTTTGTGGTGCTTTTGGTTTGTCAGCCTGGAGACTCCATGGCGAGTAGGAGCTTTCTCTGCCTACATCTTCGCTGTGGGAGGAATCTTCCTTCGTATGCAATTTTGAGAGTTGGGCTGGCAGTTGGGAGGCAGGTGTGAAAACAGGAAATGACAGCGCTTATCGGCAGGAAAGAAAGCCTGAAAGCTTTGACTTTGTGGTGCTTTTGGTTTGACAGCCCGGAGACTCCATGCGGAGCACGACCTTTCTGCGCTGTCATCTTTGTTGTGGGAGGAATCTTTGTTTCTATGCAATTTTGGGAGTTGGGCTGGCAGTTGGGAGGCAGGTGTGAAAACAGGAAACAATAGCCCTTATCCCCAGGAAAGAAAGCCTGGAAACTTGGGTTTGTGGTGCAGTGTGTTTGCCAAGCTGGGGCGTCCATGAATAGCGAGTGCTTTCTGTGCTGTCATCTTTGATGTGGGAGGAATCTTTGTTTATATGCAATTTTGGGAGTCGGTCTGGCAGTTGGGAGGCAGGTGTGAAAACAGGATATGACAGCGCTTATCGGCAGGAAAAAAAGCCTGGAAGCTTTGGCTTTGTGGTGCTTTTGGTTTGTCAGCCTGGAGACTCCATGGGGAGCAGGAGCTTTCTCTGCCTACATCTTCGCTGTGGGAGGAATCTTCCTTCGTATGCAATTTTGGGAGTTGGGCTGGCAGTTGGGAGGCAGGTGTGAAAACAGGAAATGACAGCGCTTATCGGCAGGAAAGAAAGCCTGGAAGCTTTGGCTTTGTGGTGCTTTTGGATTGTCAGCCTGGAGACTCCATGGGGAGTAGGAGCTTTCTCTGCCTACATCTTCGCTGTGGGAGGAATCTTCCTTCGTATGCAATTTTGGGAGTTGAGCTGGCAGTTGGGAGGCAGGTGTGAAAACAGGAAACAATGGCCCTTATCCCCAGGAAAGAAAGCCTGGAAACTTGGGTTTGTGGTGCAGTGTGCTTGCCAAGCTGGGGCGTCCATGAATAGCGAGTGCTTTCTGTGCTGTCATCTTTGTTGTGGTAGGAATCCTTGTTTATGTGCAATTTTGGGAGTTGGGCTGGCAGTTGGGAGGCAGGTGTGAAAACAGGAAATGACAGCGCTTATCCCCAGGAAAGAAAGCCTGGAAGCTTTGGCTTTGTGGTGCTTTTGGTTTGTCAGCCTGGAGACTCCATGGGGAGTAGGAGCTTTCTCTGCCTACATCTTCGCTGTGGGAGGAATCTTCCTTCGTATGCAATTTTGAGAGTTGGGCTGGCAGTTGGGAGGCAGGTGTGAAAACAGGAAATGACAGTGCTTATCGGCAGGAAAGAAAGCCTGAAAGCTTTGGCTTTGTGGTGCTTTTGGTTTGAGAGCCCGGAGACTCCATGCGGAGCACGACCTTTCTGTGCTGGAATCTTTGTTGTGGGAGGAATCTTTGTTTCTATGCAATTTTGGGAGTTGGGCTGGCAGTTGGGAGGCAGGTGTGAAAACAGGAAACAATAGCCCTTATCGCCAGGAAAGAAAGCCTGGAAACTTGGGTTTGTGGTGCAGTGTGTTTGCCAAGCTGGGGCGTCCATGAATAGCGAGTGCTTTCTGTGCTGTCATCTTTGATGTGGGAGGAATCTTTGTTTATATGCAATTTTGGGAGTTGGGCTGGCAGTTGGGAGGCAGGTGTGAAAACAGGATATGACAGCGCTTATCGGCAGGAAAGAAAGCCTGGAAGCTTTGGCTTTGTGGTGCTTTTGGTTTGTCAGCCTGGAGACTCCATGGGGAGCAGGAGCTTTCTCTGCCTACATCTTCGCTGTGGGAGGAATCTTCCTTTGTATGCAATTTTGGGAGTTGGGCTGGCAGTTGGGAGGCAGGTGTGAAAACAGGATATGACAGCGCTTATCGGCAGGAAAGAAAGCCTGGAAGCTTTAGCTTTGTGGTGCTTTTGGTTTGTCAGCCTGGAGACTCCATGGGGAGCAAGAGCCTTCTGTGCTGGAATCTTTGTTGTGGGAGGAATCTTTGTTTAGAAGCAATTTTCAGAGTCGGTCTGGCAGTTGGGAGGCAGGTGTGAAAACAGGAAACAATAGCCCTTATCCCCAGGAAAGAAAGCCTGGAAACTTGGGTTTGTGGTGCAATGTGCTTGCCATGCTGGGGCGTCCATGAATAGCGAGTGCATTCTGTGCTGTCATTTTTGTTGTGGGAGGAATCTTTGTTTCTATGCAATTTTGGGAGTTGGGCTGGCAGTTGGGAGGCAGGTGTGAAAACAGGAAACAATAGCCCTTATCCCCAGGAAAGAAAGCCTGGAAACTTGGGTTTGTGGTGCAGTGTGTTTGCCAAGCTGGGACGTCCATGAATAGCGAGTGCTTTCTGTGCTGTCATCTTTGATGTGGGAGGAATCTTTGTTTATATGCAATTTTGGGACTCGGTCTGGCAGTTGGGAGGCAGGTGTGAAAACAGGAAATGACAGCGCTTATCCCCAGGAAAGAAAGCCTGGAAGATTTGGCTTTGTGGTGCTTTTGGTTTGTCAGCCTGGAGACTCCATGGGGAGCAAGAGCCTTCTGTGCTGGAATCTTTGTTGTGGGAGGAATCTTTGTTTAGAAGCAATTTTCAGAGTCGGTCTGGCAGTTGTATGCAGGTGTGAAAACAGGAAACAATAGCTCTAATCCCCAGGAAAGAAAGCCTGGAAACTTGGGTTTGTGGTGCAGTGTGTTTGCCAAGCTGGGGCGTCCATGAACAGCGAGTGCATTCTGTGCTGTCATCTTTGTTGTGGGAGGAATCTTTGTTTATATTCAATTTTGGGAGTTGGGCTGGCAGTTGGGAGGCAGGTGTGAAAACAGGAAACAATAGTCCTTATCGCCAGGAAAGAAAGCCTGGAAACTTGGGTTTGTGGTGCAGTGTGTTTGCCAAGCTGGGGCGTCCATGAATAGCGAGTGCTTTCTGTGCTGTCATCTTTGTTGTGGGAGGAATCCTTGTTTATGTGCAATTTTGGGAGTTGGGCTGGCAGTTGGGAGGCAGGTGTGAAAACAGGAAATGACAGCGCTTATCCCCAGGAAAGAAAGCCTGGAAGCTTTGGCTTTGTGGTGCTTTTGGTTTGACAGCCCGGAGACTCCATGCGGAGCACGACCTTTCTGTGCTGTCATCTTTGTTGTGGGAGGAATCTTTGTTTCTATGCAATTTTGGGAGTTGGGCTGGCAGTTGGGAGGCAGGTGTGAAAACAGGAAACAATAGCCCTTATCGCCAGGAAAGAAAGCCTGGAAACTTGGGTTTGTGGTGCAGTGTGTTTGCCAAGCTGGGGCGTCCATGAATAGCGAGTGCTTTCTGTGCTGTCATCTTTGATGTGGGAGGAATCTTTGTTTATATGCAATTTTGGGAGTCGGTCTGGCAGTTGGGAGGCAGGTGTGAAAACAGGATATGACAGCGCTTATCAGCAGGAAAAAAAGCCTGGAAGCTTTGGCTTTGTGGTGCTTTTGGTTTGTCAGCCTGGAGACTCCATGGGGAGCAGGAGCTTTCTCTGCCTACATCTTCGCTGTGGGAGGAATCTTCCTTCATATGCAATTTTGGGAGTTGGGCTGGCAGTTGGGAGGCAGGTGTGAAAACAGGAAATGACAGCGCTTATCGGCAGGAAAGAAAGCCTGGAAGCTTTGGCTTTGTGGTGCTTTTGGTTTGTCAGCCTGGAGACTCCATGGGGAGTAGGAGCTTTCTGTGCCTACATCTTCGCTGTGGGAGGAATCTTCCTTCGTATGCAATTTTGGGAGTTGAGCTGGCAGTTGGGAGGCAGGTGTGAAAACAGGAAACAATGGCCCTTATCCCCAGGAAAGAAAGCCTGGAAACTTGGGTTTGTGGTGCAGTGTGTTTGCCAAGCTGGGGCGTCCATGAACAGCGAGTGCATTCTGTGCTGTCATCTTTGTTGTGGGAGGAATCTTTGTTTATGTGCAATTTTGGGAGTTGGGCTGGCAGTTGGGAGGCAGGTGTGAAAACAGGATATGACAGCGCTTATCGGCAGGAAAGAAAGCCTGGAAGCTTTGGCTGTGTGGTGCTTTTGGTTTGTCAGCCTGGAGACTCCATGGGGAGTAGGAGCTTTGTCTGCCTACATCTTCGCTGTGGGAGGAATCTTCCTTCGTATGCAATTTTGGGAGTTGGGCTGGCAGTTGGGAGGCAGGTGTGAAAACAGGAAATGACAGCGCTTATCGGCAGGAAAGAAAGCCTGAAAGCTTTGGCTTTGTGGTGCTTTTGGTTTGAGAGCCCGGAGACTCCATGCGGAGCACGACCTTTCTGTGCTGGAATCTTTGTTGTGGGTGGAATCTTTGTTTTTATGCAATTTTGGGAGTTGGGCTGGCAGTTGGGAGGCAGGTGTGAAAACAGGAAACAATAGCCCTTATCCCCGGGAAAGAAAGCCTGGAAACTTGGGTTTGTGGTGCAGTGTGTTTGCCAAGCTGGGGCGTCCATGAATAGCGAGTGCTTTCTGTGCTGTCATCTTTGTTGTGGGAGGAATCCTTGTTTATATGCAATTTTGGGAGTCTGTCTGGCAGTTGGGAGGCAGGTGTGAAAACAGGAAATGACAGCGCTTATCCCCAGGAAAGAAAGCCTGGAAGCTTTGGCTTTGTGGTGCTTTTGGTTTGTCAGCCTGGAGACTCCATGGGGAGTAGGAGCTTTCTCTGCCTACATCTTCGCTGTGGGAGGAATCTTCCTTCGTATGCAATTTTGGGAGTTGGGCTGGCAGTTGGGAGGCAGGTGTGAAAACAGGAAATGACAGCGCTTATCGGCAGGAAAGAAAGCCTGGAAGCTTTGGCTTTGTGGTGCTTTTGGTTTGTCAGCCTGGAGACTCCATGGGGAGTAGGAGCTTTCTCTGCCTACATCTTCGCTGTGGGAGGAATCTTCCTTCGTATGCAATTTTGGGAGTTGAGCTGGCAGTTGGGAGGCAGGTGTGAAAACAGGAAACAATGGCCCTTATCCCCAGGAAAGAAAGCCTGGAAACTTGGGTTTGTGGTGCAGTGTGTTTGCCAAGCTGGGGCGTCCATGAACAGCGAGTGCATTCTGTGCTGTCATCTTTGTTGTGGGAGGAATCTTTGTTTATGTGCAATTTTGGGAGTTGGGCTGGCAGTTGGGAGGCAGGTGTGAAAACAGGAAATGACAGCGCTTATCCCCAGGAAAGAAAGCCTGGAAGCTTTGGCTTTGTGGTGCTTTTGGTTTGTCAGCCTGGAGACTCCATGGGGAGTAGGAGCTTTCTCTGCCTACATCTTCGCTGTGGGAGGAATCTTCCTTCGTATGCAATTTTGGGAGTTGTGCTGGCAGTTGGGAGGCAGGTGTGAAAACAAGAAATGACAGCGCTTATCGGCAGGAAAGAAAGCCTGAAAGCTTTGGCTTTGTGGTGCTTTTGGTTTGAGAGCCCGGAGACTCCATGCGGAGCACGACCTTTCTGTGCTGGAATCTTTGTTGTGGGTGGAATCTTTGTTTCTATGCAATTTTGGGAGTTGGGCTGGCAGTTGGGAGGCAGGTGTGAAAACAGGAAACAATAGCCCTTATCCCCAGGAAAGAAAGCCTGGAAACTTGGGTTTGTGGTGCAGTGTGTTTGCCAAGCTGGGGCGTCCATGAATAGCGAGTGCTTTCTGTGCTGTCATCTTTGATGTGGGAGGAATCCTTGTTTATATGCAATTTTGGGAGTCGGTCTGGCAGTTGGGAGGCAGGTGTGAAAACAGGATATGACAGTGCTTATCGGCAAGAAAGAAAGCCTGGAAGCTTTGGCTTTGTCGTGCTTTTGGGTTGTCGGCCTGTAGACTCCATGGGGAGTAGGAGCTTTCTCTGCCTACATCTTCGCTGTGGGAGGAATCTTCCTTCGTGTGCAATTTTGGGAGTTGAGCTGGCAGTTGGGAGGCAGGTGTGAAAACAGGAAATGACCGCGCTTATCGGCAGGAAAGAAAGCCTGGAAACTTGGGTTTGTGGTGCAGTGTGTTTGCCAAGCTGGGGCGTCCATGAATAGCGAGTGCTTTCTGTGCTGTCATCTTTGTTGTGGGAGGAATCCTTGTTTATGTGCAATTTTGGGAGTTGGGCTGGCAGTTGGGAGGCAGGTGTGAAAACAGGAAATGACAGCACTAATCGGCAGGAAAGAAAGCCTGAAAGCTTTGGCTTTGTGGTGCTTTTGGTTTGAGAGCCCGGAGACTCCATGCGGAGCACGACCTTTCTGTGCTGGAATCTTTGTTGTGGGAGGAATCTTCCTTCGTATGCAATTTTGGGAGTTGGGCTGGCAGTTGGGAGGCAGGTGTGAAAACAGGAAATGACAGCGCTTATCGGCAGGAAAGAAAACCTGGAAGCTTTAGCTTTGTGGTGCTTTTGGTTTGTCAGCCTGGAGACTCCATGGGGAGCAAGAGCCCTCTGTGCTGGAATCTTTGTTGTGGGAGGAATCTTTGTTTAGAAGCAATTTTCAGAGTCGGTCTGGCAGTTGGGAGGCAGGTGTGAAAACAGGAAACAATAGCTCTTATCCTCAGGAAAGAAAGCCTGGAAACTTGGGTTTGTGGTGCAGTGTGTTTGCCAAGCTGGGGCGTCCATGAACAGCGAGTGCATTCTGTGCTGTCATCTTTGTTGTGGGAGGAATCTTTGTTTATGTGCAATTTTGGGAGTTGGGCTGGCAGTTGGGAGGCAGGTGTGAAAACAGGAAACAATAGCCCTTATCCCCAGGAAAGAAAGCCTGGAAACTTGGGTTTGTGGTGCAATGTGCTTGCCATGCTGGGGCGTCCATGAATAGCGAGTGCTTTCTGTGCTGTCATTTTTGTTGTGGGAGGAATCTTTGTTTATATGCAATTTTGGGAGTTGGACTGGCAGTTGGGAGGCAGGTGTGAAAACAGGAAACAATAGCCCTTATCCCCAGGAAAGAAAGCCTGGAAACTTGGGTTTGTGGTGCAGTGTGTTTGCCAAGCTGGGGCGTCCATGAATAGCGAGTGCTTTCTGTGCTGTCATCTTTGATGTGGGAGGAATCTTTGTTTATATGCAATTTTGGGAGTCGGTCTGGCAGTTGGGAGGCAGGTGTGAAAACAGGAAATGACAGCGCTTATCGGCAGGAAAGAAAGCCTGGAAGCTTTGGCTTTGTGGTGCTTTTGGTTTGTCAGCCTGGAGACTCCATGGGGAGCAGGAGCTTTCTCTGCCTACATCTTCGCTGTGGGAGGAATCTTCCTTCGTATGCAATTTTGGGAGTTGGGCTGGCAGTTGGGAGGCAGGTGTGAAAACAGGAAATGACAGCGCTTATCGGCAGGAAAGAAAACCTGGAAGCTTTAGCTTTGTGGTGCTTTTGGTTTGTCAGCCTGGAGACTCCATGGGGAGCAAGAGCCTTCTGTGCTGGAATCTTTGTTGTGGGAGGAATCTTTGTTTAGAAGCAATTTTCAGAGTCGGTCTGGCAGTTGGGAGGCAGGTGTGAAAACAGGAAACAATAGCCCTTATCCCCAGGAAAGAAAGCCTGGAAACTTGGGTTTGTGGTGCAATGTGCTTGCCATGCTGGGGCGTCCATGAATAGCGAGTGCTTTCTGTGCTGTCATTTTTGTTGTGGGAGGAATCTTTGTTTCTATGCAATTTTGGGAGTTGGACTGGCAGTTGGGAGGCAGGTGTGAAAACAGGAAACAATAGCCCTTATCCCCAGGAAAGAAAGCCTGGAAACTTGGGTTTGTGGTGCAGTGTGTTTGCCAAGCTGGGACGTCCATGAATAGCGAGTGCTTTCTGTGCTGTCATCTTTGATGTGGGAGGAATCTTTGTTTATATGCAATTTTGGGACTCGGTCTGGCAGTTGGGAGGCAGGTGTGAAAACAGGAAATGACAGCGCTTATCCCCAGGAAAGAAAGCCTGGAAGATTTGGCTTTGTGGTGCTTTTGGTTTGTCAGCCTGGAGACTCCATGGGGAGCAAGAGCCTTCTGTGCTGGAATCTTTGTTGTGGGAGGAATCTTTGTTTAGAAGCAATTTTCAGAGTCGGTCTGGCAGTTGTATGCAGGTGTGAAAACAGGAAACAATAGCTCTAATCCCCAGGAAAGAAAGCCTGGAAACTTGGGTTTGTGGTGCAGTGTGTTTGCCAAGCTGGGGCGTCCATGAACAGCGAGTGCATTCTGTGCTGTCATCTTTGTTGTGGGAGGAATCTTTGTTTATATTCAATTTTGGGAGTTGGGCTGGCAGTTGGGAGGCAGGTGTGAAAACAGGAAACAATAGCCCTTATCGCCAGGAAAGAAAGCCTGGAAACTTGGGTTTGTGGTGCAGTGTGTTTGCCAAGCTGGGGCGTCCATGAATAGCGAGTGCTTTCTGTGCTGTCATCTTTGATGTGGGAGGAATCTTTGTTTATATGCAATTTTGGGAGTCGGTCTGGCAGTTGGGAGGCAGGTGTGAAAACAGGATATGACAGCGCTTATCAGCAGGAAAAAAAGCCTGGAAGCTTTGGCTTTGTGGTGCTTTTGGTTTGTCAGCCTGGAGACTCCATGGGGAGCAGGAGCTTTCTCTGCCTACATCTTCGCTGTGGGAGGAATCTTCCTTCGTATGCAATTTTGGGAGTTGGGCTGGCAGTTGGGAGGCAGGTGTGAAAACAGGAAATGACAGCGCTTATCGGCAGGAAAGAAAGCCTGGAAGCTTTGGCTTTGTGGTGCTTTTGGTTTGTCAGCCTGGAGACTCCATGGGGAGTAGGAGCTTTCTCTGCCTACATCTTCGCTGTGGGAGGAATCTTCCTTCGTATGCAATTTTGGGAGTTGAGCTGGCAGTTGGGAGGCAGGTGTGAAAACAGGAAACAATGGCCCTTATCCCCAGGAAAGAAAGCCTGGAAACTTGGGTTTGTGGTGCAGTGTGTTTGCCAAGCTGGGGCGTCCATGAACAGCGAGTGCTTTCTGTGCTGTCATCTTTGTTGTGGGAGGAATCTTTGTTTATGTGCAATTTTGGGAGTTGGGCTGGCAGTTGGGAGGCAGGTGTGAAAACAGGATATGACAGCGCTTATCGGCAGGAAAGAAAGCCTGGAAGCTTTGGCTGTGTGGTGCTTTTGGTTTGTCAGCCTGGAGACTCCATGGGGAGTAGGAGCTTTCTCTGCCTACATCTTCGCTGTGGGAGGAATCTTCCTTCGTATGCAATTTTGGGAGTTGGGCTGGCAGTTGGGAGGCAGGTGTGAAAACAGGAAATGACAGCGCTTATCGGCAGGAAAGAAAGCCTGAAAGCTTTGGCTTTGTGGTGCTTTTGGTTTGAGAGCCCGGAGACTCCATGCGGAGCACGACCTTTCTGTGCTGGAATCTTTGTTGTGGGTGGAATCTTTGTTTTTATGCAATTTTGGGAGTTGGGCTGGCAGTTGGGAGGCAGGTGTGAAAACAGGAAACAATAGCCCTTATCCCCGGGAAAGAAAGCCTGGAAACTTGGGTTTGTGGTGCAGTGTGTTTGCCAAGCTGGGGCGTCCATGAATAGCGAGTGCTTTCTGTGCTGTCATCTTTGTTGTGGGAGGAATCCTTGTTTATATGCAATTTTGGGAGTCGGTCTGGCAGTTGGGAGGCAGGTGTGAAAACAGGAAATGACAGCGCTTATCCCCAGGAAAGAAAGCCTGGAAGCTTTGGCTTTGTGGTGCTTTTGGTTTGTCAGCCTGGAGACTCCATGGGGAGTAGGAGCTTTCTCTGCCTACATCTTCGCTGTGGGAGGAATCTTCCTTCGTATGCAATTTTGGGAGTTGGGCTGGCAGTTGGGAGGCAGGTGTGAAAACAGGAAATGACAGCGCTTATCGGCAGGAAAGAAAGCCTGGAAGCTTTGGCTTTGTGGTGCTTTTGGTTTGTCAGCCTGGAGACTCCATGGGGAGTAGGAGCTTTCTCTGCCTACATCTTCGCTGTGGGAGGAATCTTCCTTCGTATGCAATTTTGGGAGTTGAGCTGGCAGTTGGGAGGCAGGTGTGAAAACAGGAAACAATGGCCCTTATCCCCAGGAAAGAAAGCCTGGAAACTTGGGTTTGTGGTGCAGTGTGTTTGCCAAGCTGGGGCGTCCATGAACAGCGAGTGCATTCTGTGCTGTCATCTTTGTTGTGGGAGGAATCTTTGTTTATGTGCAATTTTGGGAGTTGGGCTGGCAGTTGGGAGGCAGGTGTGAAAACAGGAAATGACAGCGCTTATCCCCAGGAAAGAAAGCCTGGAAGCTTTGGCTTTGTGGTGCTTTTGGTTTGTCAGCCTGGAGACTCCATGGGGAGTAGGAGCTTTCTCTGCCTACATCTTCGCTGTGGGAGGAATCTTCCTTCGTATGCAATTTTGGGAGCTGTGCTGGCAGTTGGGAGGCAGGTGTGAAAACAAGAAATGACAGCGCTTATCGGCAGGAAAGAAAGCCTGAAAGCTTTGGCTTTGTGGTGCTTTTGGTTTGAGAGCCCGGAGACTCCATGCGGAGCACGACCTTTCTGTGCTGGAATCTTTGTTGTGGGTGGAATCTTTGTTTCTATGCAATTTTGGGAGTTGGGCTGGCAGTTGGGAGGCAGGTGTGAAAACAGGAAACAATAGCCCTTATCCCCAGGATAGAAAGCCTGGAAACTTGGGTTTGTGGTGCAGTGTGTTTGCCAAGCTGGGGCGTCCATGAATAGCGAGTGCTTTCTGTGCTGTCATCTTTGATGTGGGAGGAATCCTTGTTTATATGCAATTTTGGGAGTCGGTCTGGCAGTTGGGAGGCAGGTGTGAAAACAGGATATGACAGTGCTTATCGGCAAGAAAGAAAGCCTGGAAGCTTTGGCTTTGTCGTGCTTTTGGGTTGTCGGCCTGTAGACTCCATGGGGAGTAGGAGCTTTCTCTGCCTACATCTTCGCTGTGGGAGGAATCTTCCTTCGTGTGCAATTTTGGGAGTTGAGCTGGCAGTTGGGAGGCAGGTGTGAAAACAGGAAATGACCGCGCTTATCGGCAGGAAAGAAAGCCTGGAAACTTGGGTTTGTGGTGCAGTGTGTTTGCCAAGCTGGGGCGTCCATGAATAGCGAGTGCTTTCTGTGCTGTCATCTTTGTTGTGGGAGGAATCCTTGATTATGTGCAATTTTGGGAGTTGGGCTGGCAGTTGGGAGGCAGGTGTGAAAACAGGAAATGACAGCACTAATCGGCAGGAAAGAAAGCCTGAAAGCTTTGGCTTTGTGGTGCTTTTGGTTTGAGAGCCCGGAGACTCCATGCGGAGCACGACCTTTCTGTGCTGGAATCTTTGTTGTGGGAGGAATCTTCCTTCGTATGCAATTTTGGGAGTTGGGCTGGCAGTTGGGAGGCAGGTGTGAAAACAGGAAATCACAGCGCTTATCGACAGGAAAGAAAACCTGGAAGCTTTAGCTTTGTGGTGCTTTTGGTTTGTCAGCCTGGAGACTCCATGGGGAGCAAGAGCCCTCTGTGCTGGAATCTTTGTTGTGGGAGGAATCTTTGTTTAGAAGCAATTTTCAGAGTCGGTCTGGCAGTTGGGAGGCAGGTGTGAAAACAGGAAACAATAGCCCTTATCCCCAGGAAAGAAAGCCTGGAAACTTGGGTTTGTGGTGCAATGTGCTTGCCATGCTGGGGCGTCCATGAATAGCGAGTGCTTTCTGTGCTGTCATTTTTGTTGTGGGAGGAATCTTTGTTTATATGCAATTTTGGGAGTTGGACTGGCAGTTGGGAGGCAGGTGTGAAAACAGGAAACAATAGCCCTTATCCCCAGGAAAGAAAGCCTGGAAACTTGGGTTTGTGGTGCAGTGTGTTTGCCAAGCTGGGGCGTCCATGAATAGCGAGTGCTTTCTGTGCTGTCATCTTTGATGTGGGAGGAATCTTTGTTTATATGCAATTTTGGGAGTCGGTCTGGCAGTTGGGAGGCAGGTGTGAAAACAGGAAATGACAGCGCTTATCGGCAGGAAAGAAAGCCTGGAAGCTTTGGCTTTGTGGTGCTTTTGGTTTGTCAGCCTGGAGACTCCATGGGGAGCAGGAGCTTTCTCTGCCTACATCTTCGCTGTGGGAGGAATCTTCCTTCGTATGCAATTTTGGGAGTTGGGCTGGCAGTTGGGAGGCAGGTGTGAAAACAGGAAATGACAGCGCTTATCGGCAGGAAAGAAAACCTGGAAGCTTTAGCTTTGTGGTGCTTTTCGTTTGTCAGCCTGGAGACTCCATGGGGAGCAAGAGCCTTCTGTGCTGGAATCTTTGTTGTGGGAGGAATCTTTGTTTAGAAGCAATTTTCAGAGTCGGTCTGGCAGTTGGGAGGCAGGTGTGAAAACAGGAAACAATAGCTCTTATGCCCAGGAAAGAAAGCCTGGAAACTTGGGTTTGTGGTGCAATGTGCTTGCCATGCTGGGGCGTCCATGAATAGCGAGTGCTTTCTGTGCTGTCATTTTTGTTGTGGGAGGAATCTTTGTTTCTATGCAATTTTGGGAGTTGGGCTGGCAGTTGGGAGGCAGGTGTGAAAACAGGAAACAATAGCCCTTATCCCCAGGAAAGAAAGCCTGGAAACTTGGGTTTGTGGTGCAGTGTGTTTGCCAAGCTGGGGCGTCCATGAATAGCGAGTGCTTTCTGTGCTGTCATCTTTGTTGTGGGAGGAATCCTTGTTTATATGCAATTTTGGGAGTCGGTCTGGCAGTTGGGAGGCAGGTGTGAAAACAGGAAATGACAGCGCTTATCGGCAGGAAAGAAAGCCTGGAAGCTTTGGCTTTGTGGTGCTTTTGGGTTGTCAGCCTGGAGACTCCATGGGGAGTAGGAGCTTTCTCTGCCTACATCTTCGCTGTGGGAGGAATCTTCCTTCATATGCAATTTTGGGAGTTGGGCTGGCAGTTGGGAGGCAGGTGTGAAAACAGGAAATGACAGCGCTTATCGGCAGGAAAGAAAGCCTGGAAGCTTTGGCTTTGTGGTGCTTTTGGATTGTCAGCCTGGAGACTCCATGGGGAGTAGGAGCTTTCTGTGCTGTCATCTTCGCTGTGGGAGGAATCTTCCTTCGTATGCAATTTTGGGAGTTGGGCTGGCAGTTGGGTTGCAGGTGTGAAAACAGGAAATGACAGCGCTTATCGGCAGGAAAGAAAGCCTGGAAGCTTTGGCTTTGTGGTGCTTTTGGATTGTCAGCCTGGAGACTCCATGGGGAGTAGGAGCTTTCTGTGCCTACATCTTCGCTGTGGGAGGAATCTTCCTTCGTATGCAATTTTGGGAGTTGAGCTGGCAGTTGGGAGGCAGGTGTGAAAACAGGAAACAATGGCCCTTATCCCCAGGAAAGAAAGCCTGGAAACTTGGGTTTGTGGTGCAGTGTGTTTGCCAAGCTGGGGCGTCCATGAATAGCGAGTGCTTTCTGTGCTGTCATCTTTGTTGTGGGAGGAATCCTTGTTTATATGCAATTTTGGGAGTCGGTCTGGCAGTTGGGAGGCAGGTGTGAAAACAGGAAATGACAGCGCTTATCCCCAGGAAAGAAAGCCTGGAAGCTTTGGCTTTGTCGTGCTTTTGGGTTGTCGGCCTGCAGACTCCATCGGGAGTAGGAGCTTTCTCTGCCTACATCTTCGCTGTGGGAGGAATCTTCCTTCGTATGCAATTTTGGGAGTTGGGCTGGCAGTTGGGAGGCAGGTGTGGAAACAGGAAATGACAGCGCTTATCGGCAGGAAAGAAAGCCTGGAAGCTTTGGCTTTGTGGTGCTTTTGGTTTGTCAGCCTGGAGACTCCATGGGGAGTAGCTTTCTCTGCCTACATCTTCGCTGTGGGAGTAATCTTCCTTCGTATGCAATTTTGGGAGTCGGTCTGGCAGTTGGGAGGCAGGTGTGGAAACAGGAAATGACAGCGCTTATCGGCAGGAAAGAAAGCCTGGAAGCTTTGGCTTTGTGGTGCTTTTGGTTTGTCAGCCTGGAGACTCCATGGGGAGCAGGAGCTTTCTCTGCCTACATCTTCACTGTTGGAGGAATCTTCCTTCGTATGCAATTTTGGGAGTTGGGCTGGCAGTTGGGAGGCAGGTGTGAAAACAGGAAATGACAGCGCTTATCGACAGGAAAGAAAACCTGGAAGCTTTAGCTTTGTGGTGCTTTTGGTTTGTCAGCCTGGAGACTCCATGGGGAGCAAGAGCCTTCTGTGCTGGAATCTTTGTTGTGGGAGGAATCTTTGTTTAGAAGCAATTTTCAGAGTCGGTCTGGCAGTTGGGAGGCAGGTGTGAAAACAGGAAACAATAGCTCTTATCCTCAGGAAAGAAAGCCTGGAAACTTGGGTTTGTGGTGCAGTGTGTTTGCCAAACTGGGGCGTCCATGAACAGCGAGTGCATTCTGTGCTGTCATTTTTGTTGTGGGAGGAATCTTTGTTTATATGCAATTTTGGGAGTCGGTCTGGCAGTTGGGAGGCAGGTGTGAAAAGAGGATATGACAGCGTTTATCGGCAGGAAAGAAAGCCTGGAAGCTTTGGCTTTGTGGTGCTTTTGGTTTGTCAGCCTGGGGACTCCATGGGGAGCAGGAGCTTTCTCTGCCTACATCTTCGCTGTGGGAGGAATCTTCCTTCGTATGCAACTTTGGGAGTTGGGCTGGCAGTTGGGAGGCAGGTGTGAAAACAGGAAATGACAGCGCTTATCGGCAGGAAAGAAAACCTGGAAGCTTTAGCTTTGTGGTGCTTTTGGTTTGTCAGCCTGGAGACTCCATGGGGAGCAAGAGCCTTCTGTGCTGGAATCTTTGTTGTGGGAGGAATCTTTGTTTAGAAGCAATTTTCAGAGTCGGTCTGGCAGTTGGCAGGCAGGTGTGAAAACAGGAAACAATAGCTCTTATCCCCAGGAAAGAAAGCCTGGAAACTTGGGTTTGTGGTGCAATGTGCTTGCCATGCTGGGGCGTCCATGAATAGCGAGTGCTTTCTGTGCTGTCATTTTTGTTGTGGGAGGAATCTTTGTTTAGAAGCAATTTTGGGAGTTGGGCTGGCAGTTGGGAGGCAGGTGTGAAAACAGGAAACAATAGCCCTTATCCCCAGGAAAGAAAGCCTGGAAACTTGGGTTTGTGGTGCAGTGTGTTTGCCAAGCTGGGGCGTCCATGAATAGCGAGTGCTTTCTGTGCTGTCATCTTTGTTGTGGGAGGAATCCTTGTTTATATGCAATTTTGGGAGTCGGTCTGGCAGTTGGGAGGCAGGTGTGAAAACAGGAAATGACAGCGCTTATCCCCAGGAAAGAAAGCCTGGAACCTTGGCTTTGTGGTGCTTTTGGGTTGTCGGCCTGGAGACTCCATGGGGAGTAGGCGCTTTCTCTGCCTACATCTTCGCTGTGGGAGGAATCTTCCTTCGTATGCAATTTTGGGAGTTGGGCTGGCAGTTGGGAGGCAGGTGTGAAAACAGGAAATGACAGCGCTTATCGGCAGGAAAGAAAGCCTGGAAGCTTTGGCTTTGTGGTGCTTTTGGTTTGTCAGCCTGGAGACTCCATGGGGAGTAGGAGCTTTCTCTGCCTACATCTTCGCTGTGGGAGTAATCTTCCTTCGTATGCAATTTTGGGAGTTGAGCTGGCAGTTGGGAGGCAGGTGTGAAAACAGGAAACAATGGCCCTTATCCCCAGGAAAGAAAGCCTGGAAACTTGGGTTTGTGGTGA
>NW_026990748.1:0-51202 GCF_036250125.1 Pseudopipra pipra | reverse complement strand
TTTCCAACATTTCTTATTCTCTGAATCGATGATTCTTGAAAGGGAAAGCCTGTACTGAAGTAGCCAAGTCACCAGTTGCTCCCATATGCACATGGCCATGGACACAAACATGTATTGATTCCACTCAGGGAATCTAAAGCCTCAGGTTTGCTTTTGCTGACAGAGAGAGGCCACTGCCTTCAATGGCATGTGGCATGTGGCACTGCCATGCCAGACTGGCTGCAGTTGGGCAGAGAGGAGAGCACAATCTGTTTATGGCCCGTGGCTAAACAACTTTGAACATTTCCAGGCCAGGGTCAGTTGGAGACATCCCACAGGTCACCCAGTCAAGGAGGTCGACGCCTTCCTCCTCCTCCTGCCTGGTGGGACAGGGTGTGGAGCAGCACAGCTCCTGCACTGCCCACAGGAAGGAGGGCTGAGCACAGAGGAACAGGACAAAGAGCAGCATCAGGGACAGGTAGTGTGGGCACCCATGGCCATGCCCACCCAAGGGACACACCACCCAGCAGAGCTCTGCACACAAGGCTGTGGTTGTCAGGGACAAGGGACACCTGTGACTGGCAGGACCAGGACACAGGTCCCACTTCCCAGGGGGAGCATCTGCAGAGCAACTCCATCACTCCCACAACAAACATCCTGCACCAACAGGCACTGACAGGCTCTGTGTCCCCACTCCACTGCCAGGCAGGAGCATCCCCAGGGACACACACACTGGTCAGCCCCAGCATCCCCAGCTGCTTCTCCTCACACCAAGCCACCTTTGCCACCCCCACAGCCAGCAGGCACAGCACAGCCTCCATGCCAAGGACACGCACACACGGCCCAGCCCTGCAATGCCAAACTGCTCATCTTTATTCAAGCCGGGAAAAGCAGCCTCTGCCCCACAGACCCCACAGCTGGGATGAGATGTCTCCAGCCCAGCAGCACCCAGCAGGAGCAGCTGCTGCTGCTGCTGTGCCAGCAGCTGGGCATGGCAGAGGCAGGGAGGGGAAAGGACATCGGGAGATGGTTCCAGGAGCCAGAAGCGAGGGGGACGTCCTGCTTGGACACTTCAGGGTCTCAACCCCGGGGGCTGTACAAAGAAAGCAGAGAAGCACATCAGCTCTTGTAATTTTCCCTCCCACTCTCTCCCACCTCCCCCACAAGCACCATCCAGTCTGTGGTGCAGGAGACTCAGGCTCAGCACAGGTGAGGCCCAGTCCTTCATGCAGACAGTTTCGATCAGGGTTATCTTAGTGGGGACAGCCCTGATTCCAAGTCTGCAGATGCAGCAAAACCTGGATCATGTCCTGGGTTGCTGCCCAAGGACAGCAAATGCTTCACTCTTTAGCGGTTTTGGTGAGTCCTGTGCAAAGCCTGAAGGAGCCTCCTGGCACTGGAGGTGAGTTGGGAGACACTGGCTGACCTGGAGCTCCTGCAGCCCCACTCTGGTCTGGTCCAAACCCACAAGGGCTTTTGCCTTCATTCTTGGGCCTCTCCCACAGACCATAAATGCAGGAGATTATTTATCAAGCATTAGCTAGAAAGAAATTTCTAACAGATCTTTCTGTGGAAAAAGGAGGAAAATCTTTTTTCAGCCAGGGTTCTTGTCCTTACCTTAGGCAGCAGAGAGTATCTTTTGAGCAGAATCCAATTGGTACTGTAGAGAAGGGGCAATTCCGAAAAGTGCAGTATCCCCCTCGCCGTCTGCATTCTGTTGGATCTCCTGTTTCCATGGGCAAAGACACACAGAGAACAATTACAGTGACAATCTGGGAGAGCTGTGTGTTGTGCAGGACAGCTGAAACTTCCCGTGAATTTCAGGCCAACAGATGGGCTCAGCTCAAAACTCCCCACAGACACATCTTCCATTGCAAGGAGGACTTTTCCCCCCTATATTGGGTGCACACAAGAGCAGAGAGTGGGAAGGACCAGCATGAGGTCGAAGAAGAGCCTTGCTGGCTGCCCAGCTGCATTGCCAACACTGCCTGCCCCAGCACAGCTGGAAAGCAGGGGACTCCTCCCATCCCACATGCCTGTCCTGGCTGTGCCATGATTGGTGTGACCTCTGAGGGAAAGTCCTTGCCCAGCCCTGGCAGGGATCATGCCTTGGGGTAATGAGATGGATGCATCCCAAGATGAGAAGGGACATCTTTCAGGCACTTAAAGAGGAACATCTGGGTGCAGAGTTGGAGCCTGAAACCAACCCCCTTCCTGACCATGAGGACAAGCCAGGCTTCTATTTCCAGGGGCTCCACCCGCCCCACATCTGTATCTGTTGGAAGTTCACTTGAAAAACTCCATTTTCCTCAATCCCCCCCAACATTTGCATCCCTCTAAGTAATGTGGTCAATCCCAAGGCCATGGAAAACTCCAGTTATGGGGGCTCAGACCTCCCCCTAAATCCCCTCTTTCCCTCTCACCTGCAGCACCCTGGACCAGCAGGAGGAGCAAGGGGAAGAGCAGGTACAGGATCTTCATGGCTGATCCACCACTCCCACGTCTTCGCAGGGCTGCAGAGGGCACACCAAGGCAAGGAGGACATGGAGGACCCCAGGGGGTGCAGAAGCCTGGGCACTGGGGTTCCCCAAACTGCAGAGGGGCTGCCTCCGAACACAGCCCATGATCTTTCCTCTACCTTTCTCTTAAGAACAATTCTGAGGTCTGTGCCACCTTGCAAACCTTGGGAGTGTTTCCTCATGTCTCAGTCTCTGGGAAATCCATTACCTAAGATGATCCTTTTCCAATAACTTTGTCTAAGGTCTTCCCTAGGCTTTCCCCAGAGAACAGACTGCACACCTGACCCCAATTCTTGCCCATTCAAGCCAAAGAAAGTTTCTATTTGCCCACAAAGAAGCTCTCAGGTCCCTCCTGCAGTATCCAGGCACCTTTCCAGGCTCTCCTCTACTTAGGAAAGCTCAGTTTCATGTACCACATGTTCTCAGCTCTTAGACTCATAAAAAGGTTTTATTCTCTTTCCCAGACATCTCTGATGGCCTAAGAGCACATCTGGATACTTCCAGCTGTTTGTCCTTTAGGTGAATCTGTGCTGCAGATGGGCTTTGAGCTGAGAATCTGAATGGGCAACTTTCCAGAAAGAGACCCCACAGTCACCTACCTGATGAAGGTCTTGGTGTTCAGGCAGCAGCAAATCCAACAGGAATCACTTGGCTCCAGATGCCCTTGGGGTCAGGGAATGCTGCTTTGCCTAAACCAGCCTGGTTTTATACCCCTCCTGGTGGGTGGGACATGCCCTTATTGCTGCTGACACAACTGTCCTTGGCCAACCAGGCAGTGCCCCATCAGTGTGGGGGTGCTGGGGCTGCCCCTCGTCCCTCCCTGCTGCAGTGGCAGAGGCTGAGGGGCCTCCTGGGGCTGTTGCAATGTCACCCTTATCCTTCTGCAACACATCCTGTGGCACAAGGGCTGGGCAGGAACCCCTGGGATTGGGGAACAGCTTTGCTCTGCAGAGGTGAAGGGTGCTCTGGTGACTGCTCCGGGTCAGTGTCAGGAGAGGAGAGCACAGGGGGAAGAAAAACCACAGAAGACAGGGACAATCTTAGCGTCCCTCACTAAACTCTCCAGTTCTAGAAAGCAATGGTAGTGGAAGGTTTTTTGGGCCAGAGAAAATGGCCTCCAGTAACAACAAGTGAGCTTTAGATGCTTGGACTCAATGATCTTAGATGGCTTTTCCAACATTAATGATTGTTGGGAGGGAAAGCCTTCCCTGAACCATGCCAGGGTCACCAGTTCCTCCCATGGACATGGACACACACAGGTATTGAACCACTCAGAACCCAAAGCCTGAGCTTTGCTTTCCAGAGCGGGAGGGGCCACTGCCTTTGTTGGAGCAGATTGATGTCAATGCAGATTGACTCCAGATGGAGCAGAGATATCAGGTCACTCTGCTTATTCCCTGTGGGATTGCAAATTTGGATATTTCCAGGCCAAAATGGGACCTTTTTCACAGGTCACCTGGCCCAGGAGCTGTATGACCTCCTCCTCCTCCTGCCTGGTGGGACAGGGTGTGGAGCAGCACAGCTCCTGCACTGCCCACAGCAAGGAGGGCTGAGCACAGAGGAACAGGACAAGGAGCAGCATCAGGGACATGTCATGTGGGCAACCATGGCCATGCCCACCCAAGGGATACACCAAGCACAGCTCTTCACATGAACCTGGGGTTGTAAGGGACAGGGGACATCTGTGACTGGCAGGACACTGGCACCACTTCCCAGTGGGACCATGTGCAGAATTGCTCCATCACCCCCACAACAAACATCCTGCACCAACAGGCACTGACAGGCTCTGTGTCCCCACTCCACTGCCAGGCACGAGCATCCCCAGGGACACACACACTGGTCAGCCCCAGCATCCCCAGCTGCTTCTCCTCACACCAAGCCACCTTTGCCACCCCCACAGCCAGCAGGCACAGCACAGCCTCCATGCCAAGGACACGCACACACGGCCCAGCCCTGCAATGCCAAACTGCTCATCTTTATTCAAGCCGGGAAAAGCAGCCTCTGCCCCACAGACCCCACAGCTGGGACGAGATGTCTCCAGCCCAGCAGCACCCAGCAGGAGCAGCTGCTGCTGCTGTTGTCCCAGCAGCTGGGCATGGCAGAGGCAGGGAGGGGAGAAGACCTCAGGAGATGGTTCCAGGAGCCCAGAAGCGAGGGGGACATCCTGCTGGGACATTTCAGGGTCTCAACCCCGCACACTGTAAGAAGACAGCAGACAAGCACATTATCTCTTGTAACTTTTCCTCCAACTCTCTCCCACCTCGCCTGCAAGGACCATCCAGTCTGTGGTGCAGGAGACTCAGGCTCAGTGAAGGTCCATTGTGCAGACAGTTTGGACCTGGGTTATCTTAGTGGTGACAGCCCTGACTCCCAGTCTGTGCAGATGCAGCAAAACCTGGATCATGTTCTCAGTCTGTGCAGGAGCACGTGCAGTGCAGGGAACTGAGGGTGCAGCTATAAATTGAGCTCTGGCTTGTGGGAGCCACAGGCAAGAGGCCATGAACTGCCCATCTTTTGCTTAACAAAGGGCCCAGGCACCTCTGGCACAGGCAGGTGTCAGGACACTCAGTGACATGGTAGGAGCTACTGACCCCAGAATCTGACTCACTTAGACTCGGATGGTGTAAAACACAGTATTTCCTTTGTTGGGTTCACAGCTTCAGAGGCACCAGTTTGAGATGTTCCTCTGTTGTTACACGCTGATTAAATTATTGCAAGGAGGATGCAGACATCTGAGACTTTGCTCTGGGAAACCTGGGGTTGAGCTGCGAAAGAATCTTGTCTGCCTGTGTGGCTGTGGGGTGTGCAGGGAGTCAAGCTGGGCATCCGTGGGTTCACTGGGGCCACTCACTGCAAAGGGGCTTCGGTCCCAGCTCAGTGGTGTGAGTGTGGCTGCCCGAGTTGGCTCCTGGAGGGTTGGAAAGGATGTTTCCATTAAGAGATGCTGCCCAAGGACAGTAAATGCTTCACTCTTTGGTGCCTTGGGCGAGTCCTCTGCAAAGCCTGAAGGACCCTCCTAGCACTGCAGGACAGTGGGGAGGTGCTGCCTGTCCTGGGGCTCCTGCAGCCCCTCTCAGGGCAGGGCCAAACCCACCAGGGCTTTTGCCTTCATTCTTGGGCATCTGTCACAAATCAGAAAGGCAGGAGAGTATTTATGAGGCATTGTTGAGAAAGAAAGCTTTAACAGTTGTTCCTATGGACAAAGAAGGAAATTTTCCTCACCCAGGAATCCAGACCTTACCGTTCACAGCAAATGGTGAATGCTGAACAGTGTCCAATAAATCTTGTACCGGACTTGCACTTCCAAAAAGTGCAGTATCCCCCTAGGAGCTGGCACGCATTTTTAATTCCTGTTTCCGTGGGGAAAGACACACAGAGAACAACTAAAGCAACAGTCTGGGAGAGCTGTGTAGGTTTGCAGAAAGGCTGACACTCCCCATGAATCTCAGACCAGTAGATGGGCTCAGCTCAAAACTCCCCACAGACACAGCTTCAAGAGCAACATGTCTCACCTAGAAGGACTCTTTCCCCCTAAATTTTGCACACAAAAGCAGAGAGTGGGAAGGACCAGCATGAGGTCAAGGAAGAGTCTTGCTGGCTCCTCAGCTGCATTGCCAACACTGCCTGCCCCAGCACAGCTGGGAAGCAGGGAACTCCTCCCATCCCACATGCCTGTCCTGGCTGTGCCATGATTGGTGTGACCTCTGAGGGAAAGTCCTTGCCCAGCCTTGGCAGGGATCTTGCCTTGAGGTAATGAGGTTTTGGGACACACGGTTGATGCAGCACTAGATGAGAAGGGACAGCTTTGTGCCCCAGGCAACCCACCAATCCAAACAGTTTTGGGTCTCTCTCCCATCCCTGTACAGGGCAAGAGACACTGGAAAAGGAACATGTGGGTGCAGAGTTGAAGCCTGAAATCAAACCGTGTCCTGAGGCACAGGAGAAGCCAGGCTTCTACCTTCAAGGATTCTCTCCCTCCCAAATCTGTGTGCTATTGGATGGTTACTCGAATAACATGTCAAGCCCCGCTAACCTTTGCATCCCTCCAACTAACATGGTCACTTGGTGGGACATGTGTCAGAGACTGAAATGGTTAATGATTTATGCATTCTAGGAGACTTTTGCAGGCTTTTGACTTGCATGATACCTCTGATGAGCAGTCAGGCCCCTCCGTCCCTCCAGTGCTGAAGGTGTGAAGCCCTGGAAAGGCAAGAGCTGAGCTTGGGGGCTTTTGACTGTTGATACATCTGATGAGCAATCAGGCCCCTCCCTCCCTCTGCTAATCTTGAAAGGCGGGAACCAGGCGAGACACAAAAAAACCCCTCAGCACACAGACCTAGGAGATGTTGGAGGCTCGAGGCATGGCCCGTGACACTAACCATGGATAGAACTCATAACTTGTTGGAGTATGGGGGCTTCCCTCCTTCACCCCCAGCAGATCAAGGCCACCACTTCAACTGACAGACATGGAAGCATCGCTGGACCCCGTGGGCGGTGACTATAGACATCTGTCCACTCTCAGCTTTCCTTTCCCTTACTCTCCCTTGCTCTTATCCTGCCTTTCTCTCCCCTATGCATTTTCTTCCCCCCCCCCCCAAAGGTTATCTCTGTGTCATATTGTTGTATGACAGCACCCAAACTGCTAGCATGCCTGTTGATACAGAATTGTTAAAATAAACCTTGCCACTATATGTTTTCAGACACCGATTATTTAGTGTCGTTTTACTTTAATGCACCCCAAGGGAATTATTGATAAAAACCTGAGTTACCCCCTCTCCCCTTTTCCTGGGGCGGGTCGTAACAACATGGAAAGCCACAATGATGGAGGATCACGTTTCCCCACCTCTCCTCTTCCCCTCTCACCTTCAACATTCTGCACCAACAGGAGGAGCAAGGGGAAGAGCAGGTACAGGATCTTCATGGCTGATCCACCTCTCCTGGCTCTTTACAGGGCTGCAGAGGGGACACCAAAGCAGTGAGGATGATCCTTTCCCAAAGATTTTTCCCAAGATCTTCCACAGACTTTCGCTATAGAACTAAAGATCTTTTACTCCCTTAGGCTTCATGGATCAAACCCAGGCCCTAAACACTCTGCCCAATCACTTCTTCTTCCCTGCGATCAGGAAAGTCCTCCCAGCTCACCGTGCCCATCCCCAACTCCAGAGCAGTCCCAGGATTCCCATCAAAGACACTCCCCAGCCCCACACTTGCCACCCCTGCCTCATGCAGCCCCGATCCAGAGATGAACCAGAGGACAGGAAAGTGTCTTGGTGCCCAGAAATGGAAACAGAAATCAACCTTTGGAGTTACTGAAAGCCTGAAATGATGGGAAAGCACTTTACTGCAGTGGGAAAAGTGTTTCCTTACTTTGCCAAGCCAAGTCCTACTTCCCCAAGAAAGAAGCTCTGAGCTCCCTCCTGCAGCAACAAGGCGCATTTCCAGTCTCTCCTCTACTTAGAAAAGCTTAGTTTCACCTTCCACATATACTGGGCTCTTAGACTCATATGAAGGCTTTTCTTCTTTTTCCCATCTCTGATGGGCTAAGAATACACCTGGATACTTCCAGCTGTTTGTCCTTTAGATGAGTCTGTGCAGATAGGCTTTGAGCTGAGAATCTGAATGGGGAGGTTTCAGAATGAGACCCCACAGTCACCTACCTGATGAAGATCTTGGTGTTCAGGCAGCAGCAAATCCAACAGGAATCACTTGGCTCCAGATGCCCTTGGGGTCAGGGAATGCTGCTTTGCCTAAAACAGCCTGTTTTTATACCCCTCCTGGTGGGTGGGACATGCCCTTATTGCTGTTGACACAACTGCCCTTGGCCAAGCAGGCAGTGCCCCATCAGTGTGGGGGTGCTGGGGCTGCCCCTCGTCCCTCCCTGCTGCAGTGGCAGAGGCTGAGGGGCCTGCTGGGGCTGTTGCAATGTCACCATTATCCTCCTCCAACACATCCTGTGACACACAAGCTGGGCAGGAGCTGCCTGGAATGGAGGAAGAGCTTTGCTCTGCAGAGGTGAAGGGTGCTCGTGGTGACTGCTCAGGGTCAGTGTCAGGACAGGAGAGCACAGGGAGATGAAAGGCCGCAGCAGAAAGGGCTGATCTGAAAGTCCCTCAGTAAACTCTCCATTTCTGGAAAGCAATGGCAGTGGAATCTTTTTTGAGATCAGTCCCTTCTCCCAGGGAACAAGTGACAGGAGCAGAGGAAATGGCCTCAATTACACCCGGGAGGTTTAGTTCAGGCCTTAGGAACAATTTCTTCACCAAAAGTGTGGTCAGGAACTGGCACAGTTGTCCAGGGTATTGTGGAGTCCCCATCCCTGGGGGCATTCAAAATCACGTAGATATGGAACTGGGGACATGGTTTAGTCATACTGTGCTTGTCAGGGACAAGGGACACCTGTGACTGGCAGGACCAGGACACAGGTCCCACTTCTCAAAGGGAGCGTCTGCAGGGCAGCTCCATCACTCCCACAACAAACATCCTGCACCAACAGGCACTGACAGGCTCTGTGTCCCCACTCCACTGCCAGGCACGAGCATCCCCAGGGACACACACACTGGTCAGCCCCAGCATCCCCAGCTGCTTCTCCTCACACCAAGCCACCTTTGCCACCCCCACAGCCAGCAGGCACAGCACAGCCTCCATGCCAAGGACACGCACACACGGCCCAGCCCTGCAATGCCAAACTGCTCATCTTTATTCAAGCCGGGAAAAGCAGCCTCTGCCCCACAGACCCCACAGCTGGGATGAGATGTCTCCAGCCCAGCAGCACCCAGCAGGAGCAGCTGCTGCTGCTGCTGTGCCAGCAGCTGGGCATGGCAGAGGCAGGGAGGGGAAAGGACATCGGGAGATGGTTCCAGGAGCCAGAAGCGAGGGGGACGTCCTGCTTGGACACTTCAGGGTCTCAACCCCGGGGGCTGTACAAAGAAAGCAGAGAAGCACATCAGCTCTTGTAATTTTCCCTCCCACTCTCTCCCACCTCCCCCGCAAGCACCATCCAGTCTGTGGTGCAGGAGACTCAGGCTCAGCACAGGTGAGGCCCAGTCCTTCATGCAGACAGTTTCGATCAGGGTTATCTTAGTGGGGACAGCCCTGATTCCAAGTCTGCAGATGCAGCAAAACCTGGATCATGTCCTGGGTTGCTGCCCAAGGACAGCAAATGCTTCACTCTTTAGCGGTTTTGGTGAGTCCTGTGCAAAGCCTGAAGGAGCCTCCTGGCACTGGAGGTGAGTTGGGAGACACTGGCTGACCTGGAGCTCCTGCAGCCCCACTCTGGTCTGGTCCAAACCCACAAGGGCTTTTGCCTTCATTCTTGGGCCTCTCCCACAGACCATAAATGCAGGAGATTATTTATCAAGCATTAGCTAGAAAGAAATTTCTAACAGATCTTTCTGTGGAAAAAGGAGGAAAATCTTTTTTCAGCCAGGGTTCTTGTCCTTACCTTAGGCAGCAGAGAGTATCTTTTGAGCAGAATCCAATTGGTACTGTAGAGAAGGGGCAATTCCGAAAAGTGCAGTATCCCCCTCGCCGTCTGCATTCTGTTGGATCTCCTGTTTCCATGGGCAAAGACACACAGAGAACAATTACAGTGACAATCTGGGAGAGCTGTGTGTTGTGCAGGACAGCTGAAACTTCCCGTGAATTTCAGGCCAACAGATGGGCTCAGCTCAAAACTCCCCACAGACACATCTTCCATTGCAAGGAGGACTTTTCCCCCCTATATTGGGTGCACACAAGAGCAGAGAGTGGGAAGGACCAGCATGAGGTCGAAGAAGAGCCTTGCTGGCTGCCCAGCTGCATTGCCAACACTGCCTGCACCAGCACAGCTGGAAAGCAGGGGACTCCTCCCATCCCACATGCCTGTCCTGGCTGTGCCATGATTGGTGTGACCTCTGAGGGAAAGTCCTTGCCCAGCCCTGGCAGGGATCATGCCTTGGGGTAATGAGATGGATGCATCCCAAGATGAGAAGGGACATCTTTCAGGCACTTAAAGAGGAACATCTGGGTGCAGAGTTGGAGCCTGAAACCAACCCCCTTCCTGACCATGAGGACAAGCCAGGCTTCTATTTCCAGGGGCTCCACCCGCCCCACATCTGTATCTGTTGGAAGTTCACTTGAAAAACTCCATTTTCCTCAATCCCCCCCAACATTTGCATCCCTCTAAGTAATGTGGTCAATCCCAAGGCCATGGAAAACTCCAGTTATGGGGGCTCAGACCTCCCCCTAAATCCCCTCTTTCCCTCTCACCTGCAGCACCCTGGACCAGCAGGAGGAGCAAGGGGAAGAGCAGGTACAGGATCTTCATGGCTGATCCACCACTCCCACGTCTTCGCAGGGCTGCAGAGGGCACACCAAGGCAAGGAGGACATGGAGGACCCCAGGGGGTGCAGAAGCCTGGGCACTGGGGTTCCCCAAACTGCAGAGGGGCTGCCTCCGAACACAGCCCATGATCTTTCCTCTACCTTTCTCTTAAGAACAATTCTGAGGTCTGTGCCACCTTGCAAACCTTGGGAGTGTTTCCTCATGTCTCAGTCTCTGGGAAATCCATTACCTAAGATGATCCTTTTCCAATAACTTTGTCTAAGGTCTTCCCTAGGCTTTCCCCAGAGAACAGACTGCACACCTGACCCCAATTCTTGCCCATTCAAGCCAAAGAAAGTTTCTATTTGCCCACAAAGAAGCTCTCAGGTCCCTCCTGCAGTATCCAGGCACCTTTCCAGGCTCTCCTCTACTTAGGAAAGCTCAGTTTCATGTACCACATGTTCTCAGCTCTTAGACTCATAAAAAGGTTTTATTCTCTTTCCCAGACATCTCTGATGGCCTAAGAGCACATCTGGATACTTCCAGCTGTTTGTCCTTTAGGTGAATCTGTGCTGCAGATGGGCTTTGAGCTGAGAATCTGAATGGGCAACTTTCCAGAAAGAGACCCCACAGTCACCTACCTGATGAAGGTCTTGGTGTTCAGGCAGCAGCAAATCCAACAGGAATCACTTGGCTCCAGATGCCCTTGGGGTCAGGGAATGCTGCTTTGCCTAAACCAGCCTGGTTTTATACCCCTCCTGGTGGGTGGGACATGCCCTTATTGCTGCTGACACAACTGCCCTTGGCCAACCAGGCAGTGCCCCATCAGTGTGGGGGTGCTGGGGCTGCCCCTCGTCCCTCCCTGCTGCAGTGGCAGAGGCTGAAGGGCCTCCTGGGGCTGTTGCAATGTCACCCTTATCCTTCTGCAACACATCCTGTGGCACAAGGGCTGGGCAGGAGCCCCTGGGATTGGGGAACAGCTTTGCTCTGCAGAGGTGAAGGGTGCTCTGGTGACTGCTCCGGGTCAGTGTCAGGAGAGGAGAGCACAGGGGGAAGAAAAACCACAGAAGACAGGGACAATCTTAGCGTCCCTCACTAAACTCTCCAGTTCTAGAAAGCAATGGTAGTGGAAGGTTTTTTGGGCCAGAGAAAATGGCCTCCAGTAACAACAAGTGAGCTTTAGATGCTTGGACTCAATGATCTTAGATGGCTTTTCCAACATTAATGATTGTTGGGAGGGAAAGCCTTCCCTGAACCATGCCAGGGTCACCAGTTCCTCCCATGGACATGGACACACACAGGTATTGAACCACTCAGAACCCAAAGCCTGAGCTTTGCTTTCCAGAGCGGGAGGGGCCACTGCCTTTGTTGGAGCAGATTGATGTCAATGCAGATTGACTCCAGATGGAGCAGAGATATCAGGTCACTCTGCTTATTCCCTGTGGGATTGCAAATTTGGATATTTCCAGGCCAAAATGGGACCTTTTTCACAGGTCACCTGGCCCAGGAGCTGTATGACCTCCTCCTCCTCCTGCCTGGTGGGACAGGGTGTGGAGCAGCACAGCTCCTGCACTGCCCACAGCAAGGAGGGCTGAGCACAGAGGAACAGGACAAGGAGCAGCATCAGGGACATGTCATGTGGGCAACCATGGCCATGCCCACCCAAGGGATACACCAAGCACAGCTCTTCACATGAACCTGGGGTTGTAAGGGACAGGGGACATCTGTGACTGGCAGGACACTGGCACCACTTCCCAGTGGGACCATGTGCAGAATTGCTCCATCACCCCCACAACAAACATCCTGCACCAACAGGCACTGACAGGCTCTGTGTCCCCACTCCACTGCCAGGCAGGAGCATCCCCAGGGACACACACACTGGTCAGCCCCAGCATCCCCAGCTGCTTCTCCTCACACCAAGCCACCTTTGCCACCCCCACAGCCAGCAGGCACAGCACAGCCTCCATGCCAAGGACACGCACACACGGCCCAGCCCTGCAATGCCAAACTGCTCATCTTTATTCAAGCCGGGAAAAGCAGCCTCTGCCCCACAGACCCCACAGCTGGGACGAGATGTCTCCAGCCCAGCAGCACCCAGCAGGAGCAGCTGCTGCTGCTGTTGTCCCAGCAGCTGGGCATGGCAGAGGCAGGGAGGGGAGAAGACCTCAGGAGATGGTTCCAGGAGCCCAGAAGCGAGGGGGACATCCTGCTGGGACATTTCAGGGTCTCAACCCCGCACACTGTAAGAAGACAGCAGACAAGCACATTATCTCTTGTAACTTTTCCTCCAACTCTCTCCCACCTCGCCTGCAAGGACCATCCAGTCTGTGGTGCAGGAGACTCAGGCTCAGTGAAGGTCCATTGTGCAGACAGTTTGGACCTGGGTTATCTTAGTGGTGACAGCCCTGACTCCCAGTCTGTGCAGATGCAGCAAAACCTGGATCATGTTCTCAGTCTGTGCAGGAGCACGTGCAGTGCAGGGAACTGAGGGTGCAGCTATAAATTGAGCTCTGGCTTGTGGGAGCCACAGGCAAGAGGCCATGAACTGCCCATCTTTTGCTTAACAAAGGGCCCAGGCACCTCTGGCACAGGCAGGTGTCAGGACACTCAGTGACATGGTAGGAGCTACTGACCCCAGAATCTGACTCACTTAGACTCGGATGGTGTAAAACACAGTATTTCCTTTGTTGGGTTCACAGCTTCAGAGGCACCAGTTTGAGATGTTCCTCTGTTGTTACACGCTGATTAAATTATTGCAAGGAGGATGCAGACATCTGAGACTTTGCTCTGGGAAACCTGGGGTTGAGCTGCGAAAGAATCTTGTCTGCCTGTGTGGCTGTGGGGTGTGCAGGGAGTCAAGCTGGGCATCCGTGGGTTCACTGGGGCCACTCACTGCAAAGGGGCTTCGGTCCCAGCTCAGTGGTGTGAGTGTGGCTGCCCGAGTTGGCTCCTGGAGGGTTGGAAAGGATGTTTCCATTAAGAGATGCTGCCCAAGGACAGTAAATGCTTCACTCTTTGGTGCCTTGGGCGAGTCCTCTGCAAAGCCTGAAGGACCCTCCTAGCACTGCAGGACAGTGGGGAGGTGCTGCCTGTCCTGGGGCTCCTGCAGCCCCTCTCAGGGCAGGGCCAAACCCACCAGGGCTTTTGCCTTCATTCTTGGGCATCTGTCACAAATCAGAAAGGCAGGAGAGTATTTATGAGGCATTGTTGAGAAAGAAAGCTTTAACAGTTGTTCCTATGGACAAAGAAGGAAATTTTCCTCACCCAGGAATCCAGACCTTACCGTTCACAGCAAATGGTGAATGCTGAACAGTGTCCAATAAATCTTGTACCGGACTTGCACTTCCAAAAAGTGCAGTATCCCCCTAGGAGCTGGCACGCATTTTTAATTCCTGTTTCCGTGGGGAAAGACACACAGAGAACAACTAAAGCAACAGTCTGGGAGAGCTGTGTAGGTTTGCAGAAAGGCTGACACTCCCCATGAATCTCAGACCAGTAGATGGGCTCAGCTCAAAACTCCCCACAGACACAGCTTCAAGAGCAACATGTCTCACCTAGAAGGACTCTTTCCCCCTAAATTTTGCACACAAAAGCAGAGAGTGGGAAGGACCAGCATGAGGTCAAGGAAGAGTCTTGCTGGCTCCTCAGCTGCATTGCCAACACTGCCTGCCCCAGCACAGCTGGGAAGCAGGGAACTCCTCCCATCCCACATGCCTGTCCTGGCTGTGCCATGATTGGTGTGACCTCTGAGGGAAAGTCCTTGCCCAGCCTTGGCAGGGATCTTGCCTTGAGGTAATGAGGTTTTGGGACACACGGTTGATGCAGCACTAGATGAGAAGGGACAGCTTTGTGCCCCAGGCAACCCACCAATCCAAACAGTTTTGGGTCTCTCTCCCATCCCTGTACAGGGCAAGAGACACTGGAAAAGGAACATGTGGGTGCAGAGTTGAAGCCTGAAATCAAACCGTGTCCTGAGGCACAGGAGAAGCCAGGCTTCTACCTTCAAGGATTCTCTCCCTCCCAAATCTGTGTGCTATTGGATGGTTACTCGAATAACATGTCAAGCCCCGCTAACCTTTGCATCCCTCCAACTAACATGGTCACTTGGTGGGACATGTGTCAGAGACTGAAATGGTTAATGATTTATGCATTCTAGGAGACTTTTGCAGGCTTTTGACTTGCATGATACCTCTGATGAGCAGTCAGGCCCCTCCGTCCCTCCAGTGCTGAAGGTGTGAAGCCCTGGAAAGGCAAGAGCTGAGCTTGGGGGCTTTTGACTGTTGATACATCTGATGAGCAATCAGGCCCCTCCCTCCCTCTGCTAATCTTGAAAGGCGGGAACCAGGCGAGACACAAAAAAACCCCTCAGCACACAGACCTAGGAGATGTTGGAGGCTCGAGGCATGGCCCGTGACACTAACCATGGATAGAACTCATAACTTGTTGGAGTATGGGGGCTTCCCTCCTTCACCCCCAGCAGATCAAGGCCACCACTTCAACTGACAGACATGGAAGCATCGCTGGACCCCGTGGGCGGTGACTATAGACATCTGTCCACTCTCAGCTTTCCTTTCCCTTACTCTCCCTTGCTCTTATCCTGCCTTTCTCTCCCCTATGCATTTTCTTCCCCCCCCCCCAAAGGTTATCTCTGTGTCATATTGTTGTATGACAGCACCCAAACTGCTAGCATGCCTGTTGATACAGAATTGTTAAAATAAACCTTGCCACTATATGTTTTCAGACACCGATTATTTAGTGTCGTTTTACTTTAATGCACCCCAAGGGAATTATTGATAAAAACCTGAGTTACCCCCTCTCCCCTTTTCCTGGGGCGGGTCGTAACAACATGGAAAGCCACAATGATGGAGGATCACGTTTCCCCACCTCTCCTCTTCCCCTCTCACCTTCAACATTCTGCACCAACAGGAGGAGCAAGGGGAAGAGCAGGTACAGGATCTTCATGGCTGATCCACCTCTCCTGGCTCTTTACAGGGCTGCAGAGGGGACACCAAAGCAGTGAGGATGATCCTTTCCCAAAGATTTTTCCCAAGATCTTCCACAGACTTTCGCTATAGAACTAAAGATCTTTTACTCCCTTAGGCTTCATGGATCAAACCCAGGCCCTAAACACTCTGCCCAATCACTTCTTCTTCCCTGCGATCAGGAAAGTCCTCCCAGCTCACCGTGCCCATCCCCAACTCCAGAGCAGTCCCAGGATTCCCATCAAAGACACTCCCCAGCCCCACACTTGCCACCCCTGCCTCATGCAGCCCCGATCCAGAGATGAACCAGAGGACAGGAAAGTGTCTTGGTGCCCAGAAATGGAAACAGAAATCAACCTTTGGAGTTACTGAAAGCCTGAAATGATGGGAAAGCACTTTACTGCAGTGGGAAAAGTGTTTCCTTACTTTGCCAAGCCAAGTCCTACTTCCCCAAGAAAGAAGCTCTGAGCTCCCTCCTGCAGCATCAAGGCGCATTTCCAGTCTCTCCTCTACTTAGAAAAGCTTAGTTTCACCTTCCACATATACTGGGCTCTTAGACTCATATGAAGGCTTTTCTTCTTTTTCCCATCTCTGATGGGCTAAGAATACACCTGGATACTTCCAGCTGTTTGTCCTTTAGATGAGTCTGTGCAGATGGGCTTTGAGCTGAGAATCTGAATGGGGAGGTTTCAGAAAGAGACCCCACAGTCACCTACCTGATGAAGATCTTGGTGTTCAGGCAGCAGCAAATCCAACAGGAATCACTTGGCTCCAGATGCCCTTGGGGTCAGGGAATGCTGCTTTGCCTAAAACAGCCTGTTTTTATACCCCTCCTGGTGGGTGGGACATGCCCTTATTGCTGTTGACACAACTGCCCTTGGCCAAGCAGGCAGTGCCCCATCAGTGTGGGGGTGCTGGGGCTGCCCCTCGTCCCTCCCTGCTGCAGTGGCAGAGGCTGAGGGGCCTTCTGGGGCTGTTGCAATGTCACCCTTATCCTTCTGCAACACATCCTGTGGCACAAGGGCTGGGCAGGAGCCCCTGGGATTGGGGAACAGCTTTGCTCTGCAGAGGTGAAGGGTGCTCTGGTGACTGCTCAGGCTCAGTGTCAGGAGAGGAGAGCACAGGGGGAAGAAAAACCACAGAAGACAGGGACAATCTTAGCGTCCCTCACTAAACTCTCCAGTTCTAGAAAGCAATGGTAGTGGAAGGTTTTTTGGGCCAGAGAAAATGGCCTCCAGTAACAACAAGTGAGGTTTAGATGCTTGGACTCAATGATCTTAGATGGCTTTTCCAACATTAATGATTGTTGGGAGGGAAAGCCTTCCCTGAACCATGCCAGGGTCACCAGTTCCTCCCATGGACATGGACACACACAGGTATTGAACCACTCAGAACCCAAAGCCTGAGCTTTGCTTTCCAGAGCGGGAGGGGCCACTGCCTTTGTTGGAGCAGATTGATGTCAATGCAGATTGACTCCAGATGGAGCAGAGATATCAGGTCACTCTGCTTATTCCCTGTGGGATTGCAAATTTGAATATTTCCAGGCCAAAATGGGACCTTTTTCACAGGTCACCTGGCTCAGGAGCTGTATGACCTCCTCCTCCTCCTGCCTGGTGGGACAGGGTGTGGAGCAGCACAGCTCCTGCACTGCCCACAGCAAGGAGGGCTGAGCACAGAGGAACAGGACAAGGAGCAGCATCAGGGACATGTCATGTGGGCAACCATGGCCATGCCCACCCAAGGGATACACCAAGCACAGCTCTTCACATGAACCTGGGGTTGTAAGGGACAGGGGACATCTGTGACTGGCAGGACACTGGCACCACTTCCCAGTGGGACCATGTGCAGAATTGCTCCATCACTCCCACAACAAACATCCTGCACCAACAGGCACTGACAGGCTCTGTGTCCCCACTCCACTGCCAGGCACGAGCATCCCCAGGGACACACACACTGGTCAGCCCCAACATCCCCAGCTGCTTCTCCTCACACCAAGCCACCTTTGCCACCCCCACAGCCAGCAGGCACAGCACAGCCTCCATGCCAAGGACACGCACACACGGCCCAGCCCTGCAATGCCAAACTGCTCATCTTTATTCAAGCTGGGAAAAGCAGCCTCTGCCCCACAGACCCCACAGCTGGGACGAGATGTCTCCAGCCCAGCAGCACCCAGCAGGAGCAGCTGCCGCTGCTGTTGTCCCAGCAGCTGGGCATGGCAGAGGCAGGGAGGGGAGAAGATCTCAGGAGATGGTTCCAGGAGCCAGAAGCGAGGGGGACATCCTGCTGGGACATTTCAGGGTCTCAACCCCGCACACTGTAAGAAGACAGCAGACAAGCACATTATCTCTTGTAACTTTTCCTCCAACTCTCTCCCACCTCGCCTGCAAGGACCATCCAGTCTGTGGTGCAGGAGACTCAGGCTCAGTGAAGGTCCATTGTGCAGACAGTTTGGACCTGGGTTATCTTAGTGGTGACAGCCCTGACTCCCAGTCTGTGCAGATGCAGCAAAACCTGGATCATGTTCTCAGTCTGTGCAGGAGCACGTGCAGTGCAGGGAACTGAGGGTGCAGCTATAAATTGAGCTCTGGCTTGTGGGAGCCACAGGCAAGAGGCCATGAACTGCCCATCTTTTGCTTAACAAAGGGCCCAGGCACCTCTGGCACAGGCAGGTGTCAGGACACTCAGTGACATGGTAGGAGCTACTGACCCCAGAATCTGACTCACTTAGACTCGGATGGTGTAAAACACAGTATTTCCTTTGTTGGGTTCACAGCTTCAGAGGCACCAGTTTGAGATGTTCCTCTGTTGTTACACGCTGATTAAATTATTGCAAGGAGGATGCAGACATCTGAGACTTTGCTCTGGGAAACCTGGGGTTGAGCTGCGAAAGAATCTTGTCTGCCTGTGTGGCTGTGGGGTGTGCAGGGAGTCAAGCTGGGCATCCGTGGGTTCACTGGGGCCACTCACTGCAAAGGGGCTTCGGTCCCAGCTCAGTGGTGTGAGTGTGGCTGCCCGAGTTGGCTCCTGGAGGGTTGGAAAGGATGTTTCCATTAAGAGATGCTGCCCAAGGACAGTAAATGCTTCACTCTTTGGTGCCTTGGGCGAGTCCTCTGCAAAGCCTGAAGGACCCTCCTAGCACTGCAGGACAGTGGGGAGGTGCTGCCTGTCCTGGGGCTCCTGCAGCCCCTCTCAGGGCAGGGCCAAACCCACCAGGGCTTTTGCCTTCATTCTTGGGCATCTGTCACAAATCAGAAAGGCAGGAGAGTATTTATGAGGCATTGTTGAGAAAGAAAGCTTTAACAGTTGTTCCTATGGACAAAGAAGGAAATTTTCCTCACCCAGGAATCCAGACCTTACCGTTCACAGCAAATGGTGAATGCTGAACAGTGTCCAATAAATCTTGTACCGGACTTGCACTTCCAAAAAGTGCAGTATCCCCCTAGGAGCTGGCACGCATTTTTAATTCCTGTTTCCGTGGGGAAAGACACACAGAGAACAACTAAAGCAACAGTCTGGGAGAGCTGTGTAGGTTTGCAGAAAGGCTGACACTCCCCATGAATCTCAGACCAGTAGATGGGCTCAGCTCAAAACTCCCCACAGACACATCTTCAAGAGCAACATGTCTCACCTAGAAGGACTCTTTCCCCCTAAATTTTGCACACAAAAGCAGAGAGTGGGAAGGACCAGCATGAGGTCAAGGAAGAGTCTTGCTGGCTCCTCAGCTGCATTGCCAACACTGCCTGCCCCAGCACAGCTGGGAAGCAGGGAACTCCTCCCATCCCACATGCCTGTCCTGGCTGTGCCATGATTGGTGTGACCTCTGAGGGAAAGTCCTTGCCCAGCCTTGGCAGGGATCTTGCCTTGAGGTAATGAGGTTTTGGGACACACGGTTGATGCAGCACTAGATGAGAAGGGACAGCTTTGTGCCCCAGGCAACCCACCAATCCAAACAGTTTTGGGTCTCTCTCCCATCCCTGTACAGGGCAAGAGACACTGGAAAAGGAACATGTGGGTGCAGAGTTGAAGCCTGAAATCAAACCGTGTCCTGAGGCACAGGAGAAGCCAGGCTTCTACCTTCAAGGATTCTCTCCCTCCCAAATCTGTGTGCTATTGGATGGTTACTCGAATAACATGTCAAGCCCCGCTAACCTTTGCATCCCTCCAACTAACATGGTCACTTGGTGGGACATGTGTCAGAGACTGAAATGGTTAATGATTTATGCATTCTAGGAGACTTTTGCAGGCTTTTGACTTGCATGATACCTCTGATGAGCAGTCAGGCCCCTCCGTCCCTCCAGTGCTGAAGGTGTGAAGCCCTGGAAAGGCAAGAGCTGAGCTTGGGGGCTTTTGACTGTTGATACATCTGATGAGCAATCAGGCCCCTCCCTCCCTCTGCTAATCTTGAAAGGCGGGAACCAGGCGAGACACAAAAAAACCCCTCAGCACACAGACCTAGGAGATGTTGGAGGCTCGAGGCATGGCCCGTGACACTAACCATGGATAGAACTCATAACTTGTTGGAGTATGGGGGCTTCCCTCCTTCACCCCCAGCAGATCAAGGCCACCACTTCAACTGACAGACATGGAAGCATCGCTGGACCCCGTGGGCGGTGACTATAGACATCTGTCCACTCTCAGCTTTCCTTTCCCTTACTCTCCCTTGCTCTTATCCTGCCTTTCTCTCCCCTATGCATTTTCTTCCCCCCCCCCCCCCAAGGTTATCTCTGTGTCATATTGTTGTATGACAGCACCCAAACTGCTAGCATGCCTGTTGATACAGAATTGTTAAAATAAACCTTGCCACTATATGTTTTCAGACACCGATTATTTAGTGTCGTTTTACTTTAATGCACCCCAAGGGAATTATTGATAAAAACCTGAGTTACCCCCTCTCCCCTTTTCCTGGGGCGGGTCGTAACAACATGGAAAGCCACAATGATGGAGGATCACGTTTCCCCACCTCTCCTCTTCCCCTCTCACCTTCAACATTCTGCACCAACAGGAGGAGCAAGGGGAAGAGCAGGTACAGGATCTTCATGGCTGATCCACCTCTCCTGGCTCTTTACAGGGCTGCAGAGGGGACACCAAAGCAGTGAGGATGATCCTTTCCCAAAGATTTTTCCCAAGATCTTCCACAGACTTTCGCTATAGAACTAAAGATCTTTTACTCCCTTAGGCTTCATGGATCAAACCCAGGCCCTAAACACTCTGCCCAATCACTTCTTCTTCCCTGCGATCAGGAAAGTCCTCCCAGCTCACCGTGCCCATCCCCAACTCCAGAGCAGTCCCAGGATTCCCATCAAAGACACTCCCCAGCCCCACACTTGCCACCCCTGCCTCATGCAGCCCCGATCCAGAGATGAACCAGAGGACAGGAAAGTGTCTTGGTGCCCAGAAATGGAAACAGAAATCAACCTTTGGAGTTACTGAAAGCCTGAAATGATGGGAAAGCACTTTACTGCAGTGGGAAAAGTGTTTCCTTACTTTGCCAAGCCAAGTCCTACTTCCCCAAGAAAGAAGCTCTGAGCTCCCTCCTGCAGCATCAAGGCGCATTTCCAGTCTCTCCTCTACTTAGAAAAGCTTAGTTTCACCTTCCACATATACTGGGCTCTTAGACTCATATGAAGGCTTTTCTTCTTTTTCCCATCTCTGATGGGCTAAGAATACACCTGGATACTTCCAGCTGTTTGTCCTTTAGATGAGTCTGTGCAGATGGGCTTTGAGCTGAGAATCTGAATGGGGAGGTTTCAGAATGAGACCCCACAGTCACCTACCTGATGAAGATCTTGGTGTTCAGGCAGCAGCAAATCCAACAGGAATCACTTGGCTCCAGATGCCCTTGGGGTCAGGGAATGCTGCTTTGCCTAAAACAGCCTGTTTTTATACCCCTCCTGGTGGGTGGGACATGCCCTTATTGCTGTTGACACAACTGCCCTTGGCCAAGCAGGCAGTGCCCCATCAGTGTGGGGGTGCTGGGGCTGCCCCTCGTCCCTCCCTGCTGCAGTGGCAGAGGCTGAGGGGCCTCCTGGGGCTGTTGCAATGTCACCCTTATCCTTCTGCAACACATCCTGTGGCACAAGGGCTGGGCAGGAGCCCCTGGGATTGGGGAACAGCTTTGCTCTGCAGAGGTGAAGGGTGCTCTGGTGACTGCTCAGGCTCAGTGTCAGGAGAGGAGAGCACAGGGGGAAGAAAAACCACAGAAGACAGGGACAATCTTAGCGTCCCTCACTAAACTCTCCAGTTCTAGAAAGCAATGGTAGTGGAAGGTTTTTTGGGCCAGAGAAAATGGCCTCCAGTAACAACAAGTGAGCTTTAGATGCTTGGACTCAATGATCTTAGATGGCTTTTCCAACATTAATGATTGTTGGGAGGGAAAGCCTTCCCTGAACCATGCCAGGGTCACCAGTTCCTCCCATGGACATGGACACACACAGGTATTGAACCACTCAGAACCCAAAGCCTGAGCTTTGCTTTCCAGAGCGGGAGGGGCCACTGCCTTTGTTGGAGCAGATTGATGTCAATGCAGATTGACTCCAGATGGAGCAGAGATATCAGGTCACTCTGCTTATTCCCTGTGGGATTGCAAATTTGAATATTTCCAGGCCAAAATGGGACCTTTTTCACAGGTCACCTGGCTCAGGAGCTGTATGACCTCCTCCTCCTCCTGCCTGGTGGGACAGGGTGTGGAGCAGCACAGCTCCTGCACTGCCCACAGCAAGGAGGGCTGAGCACAGAGGAACAGGACAAGGAGCAGCATCAGGGACATGTCATGTGGGCAACCATGGCCATGCCCACCCAAGGGATACACCAAGCACAGCTCTTCACATGAACCTGGGGTTGTAAGGGACAGGGGACATCTGTGACTGGCAGGACACTGGCACCACTTCCCAGTGGGACCATGTGCAGAATTGCTCCATCACTCCCACAACAAACATCCTGCACCAACAGGCACTGACAGGCTCTGTGTCCCCACTCCACTGCCAGGCACGAGCATCCCCAGGGACACACACACTGGTCAGCCCCAACATCCCCAGCTGCTTCTCCTCACACCAAGCCACCTTTGCCACCCCCACAGCCAGCAGGCACAGCACAGCCTCCATGCCAAGGACACGCACACACGGCCCAGCCCTGCAATGCCAAACTGCTCATCTTTATTCAAGCTGGGAAAAGCAGCCTCTGCCCCACAGACCCCACAGCTGGGACGAGATGTCTCCAGCCCAGCAGCACCCAGCAGGAGCAGCTGCCGCTGCTGTTGTCCCAGCAGCTGGGCATGGCAGAGGCAGGGAGGGGAGAAGATCTCAGGAGATGGTTCCAGGAGCCAGAAGCGAGGGGGACATCCTGCTGGGACATTTCAGGGTCTCAACCCCGCACACTGTAAGAAGACAGCAGACAAGCACATTATCTCTTGTAACTTTTCCTCCAACTCTCTCCCACCTCGCCTGCAAGGACCATCCAGTCTGTGGTGCAGGAGACTCAGGCTCAGTGAAGGTCCATTGTGCAGACAGTTTGGACCTGGGTTATCTTAGTGGTGACAGCCCTGACTCCCAGTCTGTGCAGATGCAGCAAAACCTGGATCATGTTCTCAGTCTGTGCAGGAGCACGTGCAGTGCAGGGAACTGAGGGTGCAGCTATAAATTGAGCTCTGGCTTGTGGGAGCCACAGGCAAGAGGCCATGAACTGCCCATCTTTTGCTTAACAAAGGGCCCAGGCACCTCTGGCACAGGCAGGTGTCAGGACACTCAGTGACATGGTAGGAGCTACTGACCCCAGAATCTGACTCACTTAGACTCGGATGGTGTAAAACACAGTATTTCCTTTGTTGGGTTCACAGCTTCAGAGGCACCAGTTTGAGATGTTCCTCTGTTGTTACACGCTGATTAAATTATTGCAAGGAGGATGCAGACATCTGAGACTTTGCTCTGGGAAACCTGGGGTTGAGCTGCGAAAGAATCTTGTCTGCCTGTGTGGCTGTGGGGTGTGCAGGGAGTCAAGCTGGGCATCCGTGGGTTCACTGGGGCCACTCACTGCAAAGGGGCTTCGGTCCCAGCTCAGTGGTGTGAGTGTGGCTGCCCGAGTTGGCTCCTGGAGGGTTGGAAAGGATGTTTCCATTAAGAGATGCTGCCCAAGGACAGTAAATGCTTCACTCTTTGGTGCCTTGGGCGAGTCCTCTGCAAAGCCTGAAGGACCCTCCTAGCACTGCAGGACAGTGGGGAGGTGCTGCCTGTCCTGGGGCTCCTGCAGCCCCTCTCAGGGCAGGGCCAAACCCACCAGGGCTTTTGCCTTCATTCTTGGGCATCTGTCACAAATCAGAAAGGCAGGAGAGTATTTATGAGGCATTGTTGAGAAAGAAAGCTTTAACAGTTGTTCCTATGGACAAAGAAGGAAATTTTCCTCACCCAGGAATCCAGACCTTACCGTTCACAGCAAATGGTGAATGCTGAACAGTGTCCAATAAATCTTGTACCGGACTTGCACTTCCAAAAAGTGCAGTATCCCCCTAGGAGCTGGCACGCATTTTTAATTCCTGTTTCCGTGGGGAAAGACACACAGAGAACAACTAAAGCAACAGTCTGGGAGAGCTGTGTAGGTTTGCAGAAAGGCTGACACTCCCCATGAATCTCAGACCAGTAGATGGGCTCAGCTCAAAACTCCCCACAGACACATCTTCAAGAGCAACATGTCTCACCTAGAAGGACTCTTTCCCCCTAAATTTTGCACACAAAAGCAGAGAGTGGGAAGGACCAGCATGAGGTCAAGGAAGAGTCTTGCTGGCTCCTCAGCTGCATTGCCAACACTGCCTGCCCCAGCACAGCTGGGAAGCAGGGAACTCCCCCCATCCCACATGCCTGTCCTGGCTGTGCCATGATTGGTGTGACCTCTGAGGGAAAGTCCTTGCCCAGCCTTGGCAGGGATCTTGCCTTGAGGTAATGAGGTTTTGGGACACACGGTTGATGCAGCACTAGATGAGAAGGGACAGCTTTGTGCCCCAGGCAACCCACCAATCCAAACAGTTTTGGGTCTCTCTCCCATCCCTGTACAGGGCAAGAGACACTGGAAAAGGAACATGTGGGTGCAGAGTTGAAGCCTGAAATCAAACCGTGTCCTGAGGCACAGGAGAAGCCAGGCTTCTACCTTCAAGGATTCTCTCCCTCCCAAATCTGTGTGCTATTGGATGGTTACTCGAATAACATGTCAAGCCCCGCTAACCTTTGCATCCCTCCAACTAACATGGTCACTTGGTGGGACATGTGTCAGAGACTGAAATGGTTAATGATTTATGCATTCTAGGAGACTTTTGCAGGCTTTTGACTTGCATGATACCTCTGATGAGCAGTCAGGCCCCTCCGTCCCTCCAGTGCTGAAGGTGTGAAGCCCTGGAAAGGCAAGAGCTGAGCTTGGGGGCTTTTGACTGTTGATACATCTGATGAGCAATCAGGCCCCTCCCTCCCTCTGCTAATCTTGAAAGGCGGGAACCAGGCGAGACACAAAAAAACCCCTCAGCACACAGACCTAGGAGATGTTGGAGGCTCGAGGCATGGCCCGTGACACTAACCATGGATAGAACTCATAACTTGTTGGAGTATGGGGGCTTCCCTCCTTCACCCCCAGCAGATCAAGGCCACCACTTCAACTGACAGACATGGAAGCATCGCTGGACCCCGTGGGCGGTGACTATAGACATCTGTCCACTCTCAGCTTTCCTTTCCCTTACTCTCCCTTGCTCTTATCCTGCCTTTCTCTCCCCTATGCATTTTCTTCCCCCCCACCCCCCAAGGTTATCTCTGTGTCATATTGTTGTATGACAGCACCCAAACTGCTAGCATGCCTGTTGATACAGAATTGTTAAAATAAACCTTGCCACTATATGTTTTCAGACACCGATTATTTAGTGTCGTTTTACTTTAATGCACCCCAAGGGAATTATTGATAAAAACCTGAGTTACCCCCTCTCCCCTTTTCCTGGGGCGGGTCGTAACAACATGGAAAGCCACAATGATGGAGGATCACGTTTCCCCACCTCTCCTCTTCCCCTCTCACCTTCAACATTCTGCACCAACAGGAGGAGCAAGGGGAAGAGCAGGTACAGGATCTTCATGGCTGATCCACCTCTCCTGGCTCTTTACAGGGCTGCAGAGGGGACACCAAAGCAGTGAGGATGATCCTTTCCCAAAGATTTTTCCCAAGATCTTCCACAGACTTTCGCTATAGAACTAAAGATCTTTTACTCCCTTAGGCTTCATGGATCAAACCCAGGCCCTAAACACTCTGCCCAATCACTTCTTCTTCCCTGCGATCAGGAAAGTCCTCCCAGCTCACCGTGCCCATCCCCAACTCCAGAGCAGTCCCAGGATTCCCATCAAAGACACTCCCCAGCCCCACACTTGCCACCCCTGCCTCATGCAGCCCCGATCCAGAGATGAACCAGAGGACAGGAAAGTGTCTTGGTGCCCAGAAATGGAAACAGAAATCAACCTTTGGAGTTACTGAAAGCCTGAAATGATGGGAAAGCACTTTACTGCAGTGGGAAAAGTGTTTCCTTACTTTGCCAAGCCAAGTCCTACTTCCCCAAGAAAGAAGCTCTGAGCTCCCTCCTGCAGCATCAAGGCGCATTTCCAGTCTCTCCTCTACTTAGAAAAGCTTAGTTTCACCTTCCACATATACTGGGCTCTTAGACTCATATGAAGGCTTTTCTTCTTTTTCCCATCTCTGATGGGCTAAGAATACACCTGGATACTTCCAGCTGTTTGTCCTTTAGATGAGTCTGTGCAGATGGGCTTTGAGCTGAGAATCTGAATGGGGAGGTTTCAGAATGAGACCCCACAGTCACCTACCTGATGAAGATCTTGGTGTTCAGGCAGCAGCAAATCCAACAGGAATCACTTGGCTCCAGATGCCCTTGGGGTCAGGGAATGCTGCTTTGCCTAAAACAGCCTGTTTTTATACCCCTCCTGGTGGGTGGGACATGCCCTTATTGCTGTTGACACAACTGCCCTTGGCCAAGCAGGCAGTGCCCCATCAGTGTGGGGGTGCTGGGGCTGCCCCTCGTCCCTCCCTGCTGCAGTGGCAGAGGCTGAGGGGCCTCCTGGGGCTGTTGCAATGTCACCCTTATCCTTCTGCAACACATCCTGTGGCACAAGGGCTGGGCAGGAGCCCCTGGGATTGGGGAACAGCTTTGCTCTGCAGAGGTGAAGGGTGCTCTGGTGACTGCTCAGGCTCAGTGTCAGGAGAGGAGAGCACAGGGGGAAGAAAAACCACAGAAGACAGGGACAATCTTAGCGTCCCTCACTAAACTCTCCAGTTCTAGAAAGCAATGGTAGTGGAAGGTTTTTTGGGCCAGAGAAAATGGCCTCCAGTAACAACAAGTGAGCTTTAGATGCTTGGACTCAATGATCTTAGATGGCTTTTCCAACATTAATGATTGTTGGGAGGGAAAGCCTTCCCTGAACCATGCCAGGGTCACCAGTTCCTCCCATGGACATGGACACACACAGGTATTGAACCACTCAGAACCCAAAGCCTGAGCTTTGCTTTCCAGAGCGGGAGGGGCCACTGCCTTTGTTGGAGCAGATTGATGTCAATGCAGATTGACTCCAGATGGAGCAGAGATATCAGGTCACTCTGCTTATTCCCTGTGGGATTGCAAATTTGAATATTTCCAGGCCAAAATGGGACCTTTTTCACAGGTCACCTGGCTCAGGAGCTGTATGACCTCCTCCTCCTCCTGCCTGGTGGGACAGGGTGTGGAGCAGCACAGCTCCTGCACTGCCCACAGCAAGGAGGGCTGAGCACAGAGGAACAGGACAAGGAGCAGCATCAGGGACATGTCATGTGGGCAACCATGGCCATGCCCACCCAAGGGATACACCAAGCACAGCTCTTCACATGAACCTGGGGTTGTAAGGGACAGGGGACATCTGTGACTGGCAGGACACTGGCACCACTTCCCAGTGGGACCATGTGCAGAATTGCTCCATCACTCCCACAACAAACATCCTGCACCAACAGGCACTGACAGGCTCTGTGTCCCCACTCCACTGCCAGGCACGAGCATCCCCAGGGACACACACACTGGTCAGCCCCAACATCCCCAGCTGCTTCTCCTCACACCAAGCCACCTTTGCCACCCCCACAGCCAGCAGGCACAGCACAGCCTCCATGCCAAGGACACGCACACACGGCCCAGCCCTGCAATGCCAAACTGCTCATCTTTATTCAAGCTGGGAAAAGCAGCCTCTGCCCCACAGACCCCACAGCTGGGACGAGATGTCTCCAGCCCAGCAGCACCCAGCAGGAGCAGCTGCCGCTGCTGTTGTCCCAGCAGCTGGGCATGGCAGAGGCAGGGAGGGGAGAAGATCTCAGGAGATGGTTCCAGGAGCCAGAAGCGAGGGGGACATCCTGCTGGGACATTTCAGGGTCTCAACCCCGCACACTGTAAGAAGACAGCAGACAAGCACATTATCTCTTGTAACTTTTCCTCCAACTCTCTCCCACCTCGCCTGCAAGGACCATCCAGTCTGTGGTGCAGGAGACTCAGGCTCAGTGAAGGTCCATTGTGCAGACAGTTTGGACCTGGGTTATCTTAGTGGTGACAGCCCTGACTCCCAGTCTGTGCAGATGCAGCAAAACCTGGATCATGTTCTCAGTCTGTGCAGGAGCACGTGCAGTGCAGGGAACTGAGGGTGCAGCTATAAATTGAGCTCTGGCTTGTGGGAGCCACAGGCAAGAGGCCATGAACTGCCCATCTTTTGCTTAACAAAGGGCCCAGGCACCTCTGGCACAGGCAGGTGTCAGGACACTCAGTGACATGGTAGGAGCTACTGACCCCAGAATCTGACTCACTTAGACTCGGATGGTGTAAAACACAGTATTTCCTTTGTTGGGTTCACAGCTTCAGAGGCACCAGTTTGAGATGTTCCTCTGTTGTTACACGCTGATTAAATTATTGCAAGGAGGATGCAGACATCTGAGACTTTGCTCTGGGAAACCTGGGGTTGAGCTGCGAAAGAATCTTGTCTGCCTGTGTGGCTGTGGGGTGTGCAGGGAGTCAAGCTGGGCATCCGTGGGTTCACTGGGGCCACTCACTGCAAAGGGGCTTCGGTCCCAGCTCAGTGGTGTGAGTGTGGCTGCCCGAGTTGGCTCCTGGAGGGTTGGAAAGGATGTTTCCATTAAGAGATGCTGCCCAAGGACAGTAAATGCTTCACTCTTTGGTGCCTTGGGCGAGTCCTCTGCAAAGCCTGAAGGACCCTCCTAGCACTGCAGGACAGTGGGGAGGTGCTGCCTGTCCTGGGGCTCCTGCAGCCCCTCTCAGGGCAGGGCCAAACCCACCAGGGCTTTTGCCTTCATTCTTGGGCATCTGTCACAAATCAGAAAGGCAGGAGAGTATTTATGAGGCATTGTTGAGAAAGAAAGCTTTAACAGTTGTTCCTATGGACAAAGAAGGAAATTTTCCTCACCCAGGAATCCAGACCTTACCGTTCACAGCAAATGGTGAATGCTGAACAGTGTCCAATAAATCTTGTACCGGACTTGCACTTCCAAAAAGTGCAGTATCCCCCTAGGAGCTGGCACGCATTTTTAATTCCTGTTTCCGTGGGGAAAGACACACAGAGAACAACTAAAGCAACAGTCTGGGAGAGCTGTGTAGGTTTGCAGAAAGGCTGACACTCCCCATGAATCTCAGACCAGTAGATGGGCTCAGCTCAAAACTCCCCACAGACACAGCTTCAAGAGCAACATGTCTCACCTAGAAGGACTCTTTCCCCCTAAATTTTGCACACAAAAGCAGAGAGTGGGAAGGACCAGCATGAGGTCAAGGAAGAGTCTTGCTGGCTCCTCAGCTGCATTGCCAACACTGCCTGCCCCAGCACAGCTGGGAAGCAGGGAACTCCCCCCATCCCACATGCCTGTCCTGGCTGTGCCATGATTGGTGTGACCTCTGAGGGAAAGTCCTTGCCCAGCCTTGGCAGGGATCTTGCCTTGAGGTAATGAGGTTTTGGGACACACGGTTGATGCAGCACTAGATGAGAAGGGACAGCTTTGTGCCCCAGGCAACCCACCAATCCAAACAGTTTTGGGTCTCTCTCCCATCCCTGTACAGGGCAAGAGACACTGGAAAAGGAACATGTGGGTGCAGAGTTGAAGCCTGAAATCAAACCGTGTCCTGAGGCACAGGAGAAGCCAGGCTTCTACCTTCAAGGATTCTCTCCCTCCCAAATCTGTGTGCTATTGGATGGTTACTCGAATAACATGTCAAGCCCCGCTAACCTTTGCATCCCTCCAACTAACATGGTCACTTGGTGGGACATGTGTCAGAGACTGAAATGGTTAATGATTTATGCATTCTAGGAGACTTTTGCAGGCTTTTGACTTGCATGATACCTCTGATGAGCAGTCAGGCCCCTCCGTCCCTCCAGTGCTGAAGGTGTGAAGCCCTGGAAAGGCAAGAGCTGAGCTTGGGGGCTTTTGACTGTTGATACATCTGATGAGCAATCAGGCCCCTCCCTCCCTCTGCTAATCTTGAAAGGCGGGAACCAGGCGAGACACAAAAAAACCCCTCAGCACACAGACCTAGGAGATGTTGGAGGCTCGAGGCATGGCCCGTGACACTAACCATGGATAGAACTCATAACTTGTTGGAGTATGGGGGCTTCCCTCCTTCACCCCCAGCAGATCAAGGCCACCACTTCAACTGACAGACATGGAAGCATCGCTGGACCCCGTGGGCGGTGACTATAGACATCTGTCCACTCTCAGCTTTCCTTTCCCTTACTCTCCCTTGCTCTTATCCTGCCTTTCTCTCCCCTATGCATTTTCTTCCCCCCCCCCCCAAAGGTTATCTCTGTGTCATATTGTTGTATGACAGCACCCAAACTGCTAGCATGCCTGTTGATACAGAATTGTTAAAATAAACCTTGCCACTATATGTTTTCAGACACCGATTATTTAGTGTCGTTTTACTTTAATCCACCCCAAGGGAATTATTGATAAAAACCTGAGTTACCCCCTCTCCCCTTTTCCTGGGGCGGGTCGTAACAACATGGAAAGCCACAATGATGGAGGATCACGTTTCCCCACCTCTCCTCTTCCCCTCTCACCTTCAACATTCTGCACCAACAGGAGGAGCAAGGGGAAGAGCAGGTACAGGATCTTCATGGCTGATCCACCTCTCCTGGCTCTTTACAGGGCTGCAGAGGGGACACCAAAGCAGTGAGGATGATCCTTTCCCAAAGATTTTTCCCAAGATCTTCCACAGACTTTCGCTATAGAACTAAAGATCTTTTACTCCCTTAGGCTTCATGGATCAAACCCAGGCCCTAAACACTCTGCCCAATCACTTCTTCTTCCCTGCGATCAGGAAAGTCCTCCCAGCTCACCGTGCCCATCCCCAACTCCAGAGCAGTCCCAGGATTCCCATCAAAGACACTCCCCAGCCCCACACTTGCCACCCCTGCCTCATGCAGCCCCGATCCAGAGATGAACCAGAGGACAGGAAAGTGTCTTGGTGCCCAGAAATGGAAACAGAAATCAACCTTTGGAGTTACTGAAAGCCTGAAATGATGGGAAAGCACTTTACTGCAGTGGGAAAAGTGTTTCCTTACTTTGCCAAGCCAAGTCCTACTTCCCCAAGAAAGAAGCTCTGAGCTCCCTCCTGCAGCAACAAGGCGCATTTCCAGTCTCTCCTCTACTTAGAAAAGCTTAGTTTCACCTTCCACATATACTGGGCTCTTAGACTCATATGAAGGCTTTTCTTCTTTTTCCCATCTCTGATGGGCTAAGAATACACCTGGATACTTCCAGCTGTTTGTCCTTTAGATGAGTCTGTGCAGATAGGCTTTGAGCTGAGAATCTGAATGGGGAGGTTTCAGAATGAGACCCCACAGTCACCTACCTGATGAAGATCTTGGTGTTCAGGCAGCAGCAAATCCAACAGGAATCACTTGGCTCCAGATGCCCTTGGGGTCAGGGAATGCTGCTTTGCCTAAAACAGCCTGTTTTTATACCCCTCCTGGTGGGTGGGACATGCCCTTATTGCTGTTGACACAACTGCCCTTGGCCAAGCAGGCAGTGCCCCATCAGTGTGGGGGTGCTGGGGCTGCCCCTCGTCCCTCCCTGCTGCAGTGGCAGAGGCTGAGGGGCCTGCTGGGGCTGTTGCAATGTCACCATTATCCTCCTCCAACACATCCTGTGACACACAAGCTGGGCAGGAGCTGCCTGGAATGGAGGAAGAGCTTTGCTCTGCAGAGGTGAAGGGTGCTCGTGGTGACTGCTCAGGGTCAGTGTCAGGACAGGAGAGCACAGGGAGATGAAAGGCCGCAGCAGAAAGGGCTGATCTGAAAGTCCCTCAGTAAACTCTCCATTTCTGGAAAGCAATGGCAGTGGAATCTTTTTTGAGATCAGTCCCTTCTCCCAGGGAACAAGTGACAGGAGCAGAGGAAATGGCCTCAATTACACCCGGGAGGTTTAGTTCAGGCCTTAGGAACAATTTCTTCACCAAAAGTGTGGTCAGGAACTGGCACAGTTGTCCAGGGTATTGTGGAGTCCCCATCCCTGGGGGCATTCAAAATCACGTAGATATGGAACTGGGGACATGGTTTAGTCATACTGTGCTTGTCAGGGACAAGGGACACCTGTGACTGGCAGGACCAGGACACAGGTCCCACTTCTCAAAGGGAGCGTCTGCAGGGCAGCTCCATCACTCCCACAACAAACATCCTGCACCAACAGGCACTGACAGGCTCTGTGTCCCCACTCCACTGCCAGGCACGAGCATCCCCAGGGACACACACACTGGTCAGCCCCAGCATCCCCAGCTGCTTCTCCTCACACCAAGCCACCTTTGCCACCCCCACAGCCAGCAGGCACAGCACAGCCTCCATGCCAAGGACACGCACACACGGCCCAGCCCTGCAATGCCAAACTGCTCATCTTTATTCAAGCCGGGAAAAGCAGCCTCTGCCCCACAGACCCCACGGCTGGGTTGAGATGTCTCCAGCCCAGCAGCACCCAGCAGGAGCAGCTGCTGCTGCTGCTGTGCCAGCAGCTGGGCATGGCAGAGGCAGGGAGGGGAAAGGACATCGGGAGATGGTTCCAGGAGCCAGAAGCGAGGGGGACGTCCTGCTTGGACACTTCAGGGTCTCAACCCCGGGGGCTGTACAAAGAAAGCAGAGAAGCACATCAGCTCTTGTAATTTTCCCTCCCACTCTCTCCCACCTCCCCCACAAGCACCATCCAGTCTGTGGTGCAGGAGACTCAGGCTCAGCACAGGTGAGGCCCAGTCCTTCATGCAGACAGTTTCGATCAGGGTTATCTTAGTGGGGACAGCCCTGATTCCAAGTCTGTGCAGATGCAGCAAAACCTGGATCATGTCCTGGGTTGCTGCCCAAGGACAGCAAATGCTTCACTCTTTAGCGGTTTTGGTGAGTCCTGTGCAAAGCCTGAAGGAGCCTCCTGGCACTGGAGGTGAGTTGGGAGACACTGGCTGACCTGGAGCTCCTGCAGCCCCACTCTGGTCTGGTCCAAACCCACAAGGGCTTTTGCCTTCATTCTTGGGCCTCTCCCACAGACCATAAATGCAGGAGATTATTTATCAAGCATTAGCTAGAAAGAAATTTCTAACAGATCTTTCTGTGGAAAAAGGAGGAAAATCTTTTTTCAGCCAGGGTTCTTGTCCTTACCTTAGGCAGCAGAGAGTATCTTTTGAGCAGAATCCAATTGGTACTGTAGAGAAGGGGCAATTCCGAAAAGTGCAGTATCCCCCTCGCCGTCTGCATTCAGTTGGATCTCCTGTTTCCATGGGCAAAGACACACAGAGAACAATTACAGTGACAATCTGGGAGAGCTGTGTGTTGTGCAGGACAGCTGAAACTTCCCGTGAATTTCAGGCCAACAGATGGGCTCAGCTCAAAACTCCCCACAGACACATCTTCCATTGCAAGGAGGACTTTTCCCCCCTATATTGGGTGCACACAAGAGCAGAGAGTGGGAAGGACCAGCATGAGGTCGAAGAAGAGCCTTGCTGGCTGCCCAGCTGCATTGCCAACACTGCCTGCCCCAGCACAGCTGGAAAGCAGGGGACTCCTCCCATCCCACATGCCTGTCCTGGCTGTGCCATGATTGGTGTGACCTCTGAGGGAAAGTCCTTGCCCAGCCCTGGCAGGGATCATGCCTTGGGGTAATGAGATGGATGCATCCCAAGATGAGAAGGGACATCTTTCAGGCACTTAAAGAGGAACATCTGGGTGCAGAGTTGGAGCCTGAAACCAACCCCCTTCCTGACCATGAGGACAAGCCAGGCTTCTATTTCCAGGGGCTCCACCCGCCCCACATCTGTATCTGTTGGAAGTTCACTTGAAAAACTCCATTTTCCTCAATCCCCCCCAACATTTGCATCCCTCTAAGTAATGTGGTCAATCCCAAGGCCATGGAAAACTCCAGTTATGGGGGCTCAGACCTCCCCCTAAATCCCCTCTTTCCCTCTCACCTGCAGCACCCTGGACCAGCAGGAGGAGCAAGGGGAAGAGCAGGTACAGGATCTTCATGGCTGATCCACCACTCCCACGTCTTCGCAGGGCTGCAGAGGGCACACCAAGGCAAGGAGGACATGGAGGACCCCAGGGGGTGCAGAAGCCTGGGCACTGGGGTTCCCCAAACTGCAGAGGGGCTGCCTCCGAACACAGCCCATGATCTTTCCTCTACCTTTCTCTTAAGAACAATTCTGAGGTCTGTGCCACCTTGCAAACCTTGGGAGTGTTTCCTCATGTCTCAGTCTCTGGGAAATCCATTACCTAAGATGATCCTTTTCCAATAACTTTGTCTAAGGTCTTCCCTAGGCTTTCCCCAGAGAACAGACTGCACACCTGACCCCAATTCTTGCCCATTCAAGCCAAAGAAAGTTTCTATTTGCCCACAAAGAAGCTCTCAGGTCCCTCCTGCAGTATCCAGGCACCTTTCCAGGCTCTCCTCTACTTAGGAAAGCTCAGTTTCATGTACCACATGTTCTCAGCTCTTAGACTCATAAAAAGGTTTTATTCTCTTTCCCAGACATCTCTGATGGCCTAAGAGCACATCTGGATACTTCCAGCTGTTTGTCCTTTAGGTGAATCTGTGCTGCAGATGGGCTTTGAGCTGAGAATCTGAATGGGCAACTTTCCAGAAAGAGACCCCACAGTCACCTACCTGATGAAGGTCTTGGTGTTCAGGCAGCAGCAAATCCAACAGGAATCACTTGGCTCCAGATGCCCTTGGGGTCAGGGAATGCTGCTTTGCCTAAACCAGCCTGGTTTTATACCCCTCCTGGTGGGTGGGACATGCCCTTATTGCTGCTGACACAACTGTCCTTGGCCAACCAGGCAGTGCCCCATCAGTGTGGGGGTGCTGGGGCTGCCCCTCGTCCCTCCCTGCTGCAGTGGCAGAGGCTGAGGGGCCTCCTGGGGCTGTTGCAATGTCACCCTTATCCTTCTGCAACACATCCTGTGGCACAAGGGCTGGGCAGGAGCCCCTGGGATTGGGGAACAGCTTTGCTCTGCAGAGGTGAAGGGTGCTCTGGTGACTGCTCAGGCTCAGTGTCAGGAGAGGAGAGCACAGGGGGAAGAAAAACCACAGAAGACAGGGACAATCTTAGCGTCCCTCACTAAACTCTCCAGTTCTAGAAAGCAATGGTAGTGGAAGGTTTTTTGGGCCAGAGAAAATGGCCTCCAGTAACAACAAGTGAGGTTTAGATGCTTGGACTCAATGATCTTAGATGGCTTTTCCAACATTAATGATTGTTGGGAGGGAAAGCCTTCCCTGAACCATGCCAGGGTCACCAGTTCCTCCCATGGACATGGACACACACAGGTATTGAACCACTCAGAACCCAAAGCCTGAGCTTTGCTTTCCAGAGCGGGAGGGGCCACTGCCTTTGTTGGAGCAGATTGATGTCAATGCAGATTGACTCCAGATGGAGCAGAGATATCAGGTCACTCTGCTTATTCCCTGTGGGATTGCAAATTTGGATATTTCCAGGCCAAAATGGGACCTTTTTCACAGGTCACCTGGCCCAGGAGCTGTATGACCTCCTCCTCCTCCTGCCTGGTGGGACAGGGTGTGGAGCAGCACAGCTCCTGCACTGCCCACAGCAAGGAGGGCTGAGCACAGAGGAACAGGACAAGGAGCAGCATCAGGGACATGTCATGTGGGCAACCATGGCCATGCCCACCCAAGGGATACACCAAGCACAGCTCTTCACATGAACCTGGGGTTGTAAGGGACAGGGGACATCTGTGACTGGCAGGACACTGGCACCACTTCCCAGTGGGACCATGTGCAGAATTGCTCCATCACCCCCACAACAAACATCCTGCACCAACAGGCACTGACAGGCTCTGTGTCCCCACTCCACTGCCAGGCACGAGCATCCCCAGGGACACACACACTGGTCAGCCCCAGCATCCCCAGCTGCTTCTCCTCACACCAAGCCACCTTTGCCACCCCCACAGCCAGCAGGCACAGCACAGCCTCCATGCCAAGGACACGCACACACGGCCCAGCCCTGCAATGCCAAACTGCTCATCTTTATTCAAGCCGGGAAAAGCAGCCTCTGCCCCACAGACCCCACAGCTGGGACGAGATGTCTCCAGCCCAGCAGCACCCAGCAGGAGCAGCTGCTGCTGCTGTTGTCCCAGCAGCTGGGCATGGCAGAGGCAGGGAGGGGAGAAGACCTCAGGAGATGGTTCCAGGAGCCCAGAAGCGAGGGGGACATCCTGCTGGGACATTTCAGGGTCTCAACCCCGCACACTGTAAGAAGACAGCAGACAAGCACATTATCTCTTGTAACTTTTCCTCCAACTCTCTCCCACCTCGCCTGCAAGGACCATCCAGTCTGTGGTGCAGGAGACTCAGGCTCAGTGAAGGTCCATTGTGCAGACAGTTTGGACCTGGGTTATCTTAGTGGTGACAGCCCTGACTCCCAGTCTGTGCAGATGCAGCAAAACCTGGATCATGTTCTCAGTCTGTGCAGGAGCACGTGCAGTGCAGGGAACTGAGGGTGCAGCTATAAATTGAGCTCTGGCTTGTGGGAGCCACAGGCAAGAGGCCATGAACTGCCCATCTTTTGCTTAACAAAGGGCCCAGGCACCTCTGGCACAGGCAGGTGTCAGGACACTCAGTGACATGGTAGGAGCTACTGACCCCAGAATCTGACTCACTTAGACTCGGATGGTGTAAAACACAGTATTTCCTTTGTTGGGTTCACAGCTTCAGAGGCACCAGTTTGAGATGTTCCTCTGTTGTTACACGCTGATTAAATTATTGCAAGGAGGATGCAGACATCTGAGACTTTGCTCTGGGAAACCTGGGGTTGAGCTGCGAAAGAATCTTGTCTGCCTGTGTGGCTGTGGGGTGTGCAGGGAGTCAAGCTGGGCATCCGTGGGTTCACTGGGGCCACTCACTGCAAAGGGGCTTCGGTCCCAGCTCAGTGGTGTGAGTGTGGCTGCCCGAGTTGGCTCCTGGAGGGTTGGAAAGGATGTTTCCATTAAGAGATGCTGCCCAAGGACAGTAAATGCTTCACTCTTTGGTGCCTTGGGCGAGTCCTCTGCAAAGCCTGAAGGACCCTCCTAGCACTGCAGGACAGTGGGGAGGTGCTGCCTGTCCTGGGGCTCCTGCAGCCCCTCTCAGGGCAGGGCCAAACCCACCAGGGCTTTTGCCTTCATTCTTGGGCATCTGTCACAAATCAGAAAGGCAGGAGAGTATTTATGAGGCATTGTTGAGAAAGAAAGCTTTAACAGTTGTTCCTATGGACAAAGAAGGAAATTTTCCTCACCCAGGAATCCAGACCTTACCGTTCACAGCAAATGGTGAATGCTGAACAGTGTCCAATAAATCTTGTACCGGACTTGCACTTCCAAAAAGTGCAGTATCCCCCTAGGAGCTGGCACGCATTTTTAATTCCTGTTTCCGTGGGGAAAGACACACAGAGAACAACTAAAGCAACAGTCTGGGAGAGCTGTGTAGGTTTGCAGAAAGGCTGACACTCCCCATGAATCTCAGACCAGTAGATGGGCTCAGCTCAAAACTCCCCACAGACACAGCTTCAAGAACAACATGTCTCACCTAGAAGGACTCTTTCCCCCTAAATTTTGCACACAAAAGCAGAGAGTGGGAAGGACCAGCATGAGGTCAAGGAAGAGTCTTGCTGGCTCCTCAGCTGCATTGCCAACACTGCCTGCCCCAGCACAGCTGGGAAGCAGGGAACTCCTCCCATCCCACATGCCTGTCCTGGCTGTGCCATGATTGGTGTGACCTCTGAGGGAAAGTCCTTGCCCAGCCTTGGCAGGGATCTTGCCTTGAGGTAATGAGGTTTTGGGACACACGGTTGATGCAGCACTAGATGAGAAGGGACAGCTTTGTGCCCCAGGCAACCCACCAATCCAAACAGTTTTGGGTCTCTCTCCCATCCCTGTACAGGGCAAGAGACACTGGAAAAGGAACATGTGGGTGCAGAGTTGAAGCCTGAAATCAAACCGTGTCCTGAGGCACAGGAGAAGCCAGGCTTCTACCTTCAAGGATTCTCTCCCTCCCAAATCTGTGTGCTATTGGATGGTTACTCGAATAACATGTCAAGCCCCGCTAACCTTTGCATCCCTCCAACTAACATGGTCACTTGGTGGGACATGTGTCAGAGACTGAAATGGTTAATGATTTATGCATTCTAGGAGACTTTTGCAGGCTTTTGACTTGCATGATACCTCTGATGAGCAGTCAGGCCCCTCCCTCCCTCCAGTGCTGAAGGTGTGAAGCCCTGAAAGGCAAGAGCTGAGCTTGGGAGCTTTTGACTGTTGATACATCTGATGAGCAATCAGGCCCCTCCCTCCCTCTGCTAATCTTGAAAGGCGGGAACCAGGCGAGACACAAAAAAACCCCTCAGCACACAGACCTAGGAGATGTTGGAGGCTCGAGGCATGGCCCGTGACACTAACCATGGATAGAACTCATAACTTGTTGGAGTATGGGGGCTTCCCTCCTTCACCCCCAGCAGATCAAGGCCACCACTTCAACTGACAGACATGGAAGCATCGCTGGACCCCGTGGGCGGTGACTATAGACATCTGTCCACTCTCAGCTTTCCTTTCCCTTACTCTCCCTTGCTCTTATCCTGCCTTTCTCTCCCCTATGCATTTTCTCCCCCCCCCCCAAAGGTTATCTCTGTGTCATATTGTTGTATGACAGCACCCAAACTGCTAGCATGCCTGTTGATACAGAATTGTTAAAATAAACCTTGCCACTATATGTTTTCAGACACCGATTATTTAGTGTCGTTTTACTTTAATGCACCCCAAGGGAATTATTGATAAAAACCTGAGTTACCCCCTCTCCCCTTTTCCTGGGGCGGGTCGTAACAACATGGAAAGCCACAATGATGGAGGATCACGTTTCCCCACCTCTCCTCTTCCCCTCTCACCTTCAACATTCTGCACCAACAGGAGGAGCAAGGGGAAGAGCAGGTACAGGATCTTCATGGCTGATCCACCTCTCCTGGCTCTTTACAGGGCTGCAGAGGGGACACCAAAGCAGTGAGGATGATCCTTTCCCAAAGATTTTTCCCAAGATCTTCCACAGACTTTCGCTATAGAACTAAAGATCTTTTACTCCCTTAGGCTTCATGGATCAAACCCAGGCCCTAAACACTCTGCCCAATCACTTCTTCTTCCCTGCGATCAGGAAAGTCCTCCCAGCTCACCGTGCCCATCCCCAACTCCAGAGCAGTCCCAGGATTCCCATCAAAGACACTCCCCAGCCCCACACTTGCCACCCCTGCCTCATGCAGCCCCGATCCAGAGATGAACCAGAGGACAGGAAAGTGTCTTGGTGCCCAGAAATGGAAACAGAAATCAACCTTTGGAGTTACTGAAAGCCTGAAATGATGGGAAAGCACTTTACTGCAGTGGGAAAAGTGTTTCCTTACTTTGCCAAGCCAAGTCCTACTTCCCCAAGAAAGAAGCTCTGAGCTCCCTCCTGCAGCATCAAGGCGCATTTCCAGTCTCTCCTCTACTTAGAAAAGCTTAGTTTCACCTTCCACATATACTGGGCTCTTAGACTCATATGAAGGCTTTTCTTCTTTTTCCCATCTCTGATGGGCTAAGAATACACCTGGATACTTCCAGCTGTTTGTCCTTTAGATGAGTCTGTGCAGATGGGCTTTGAGCTGAGAATCTGAATGGGGAGGTTTCAGAATGAGACCCCACAGTCACCTACCTGATGAAGGTCTTGGTGTTCAGGCAGCAGCAAATCCAACAGGAATCACTTGGCTCCAGATGCCCTTGGGGTCAGGGAATGCTGCTTTGCCCAAAACAGCCTGGTTTTATACCCCTCCTGGTGGGTGGGACATGCCCTTATTGCTGCTGACACAACTGTCCTTGGCCAACCAGGCAGTGCCCCATCAGTGTGGGGGTGCTGGGGCTGCCCCTCGTCCCTCCCTGCTGCAGTGGCAGAGGCTGAGGGGCCTTCTGGGGCTGTTGCAATGTCACCCTTATCCTTCTGCAACACATCCTGTGGCACAAGGGCTGGGCAGGAGCCCCTGGGATTGGGGAACAGCTTTGCTCTGCAGAGGTGAAGGGTGCTCTGGTGACTGCTCAGGCTCAGTGTCAGGAGAGGAGAGCACAGGGGGAAGAAAAACCACAGAAGACAGGGACAATCTTAGCGTCCCTCACTAAGCTCTCCAGTTCTAGAAAGCAATGGTAGTGGAAGGTTTTTTGGGCCAGAGAAAATGGCCTCCAGTAACAACAAGTGAGGTTTAGATGCTTGGACTCAATGATCTTAGATGGCTTTTCCAACATTAATGATTGTTGGGAGGGAAAGCCTTCCCTGAACCATGCCAGGGTCACCAGTTCCTCCCATGGACATGGACACACACAGGTATTGAACCACTCAGAACCCAAAGCCTGAGCTTTGCTTTCCAGAGCGGGAGGGGCCACTGCCTTTGTTGGAGCAGATTGACGTCAATGCAAATTGACTCCAGATGGAGCAGAGATATCAGGTCACTCTGCTTATTCCCTGTGGGATTGCAAATTTGGATATTTCCAGGCCAAAATGGGACCTTTTTCACAGGTCACCTGGCCCAGGAGCTGTATGACCTCCTCCTCCTCCTGCCTGGTGGGACAGGGTGTGGAGCAGCACAGCTCCTGCACTGCCCACAGCAAGGAGGGCTGAGCACAGAGGAACAGGACAAGGAGCAGCATCAGGGACATGTCATGTGGGCAACCATGGCCATGCCCACCCAAGGGATACACCAAGCACAGCTCTTCACATGAACCTGGGGTTGTAAGGGACAGGGGACATCTGTGACTGGCAGGACACTGGCACCACTTCCCAGTGGGACCATGTGCAGAATTGCTCCATCACCCCCACAACAAACATCCTGCACCAACAGGCACTGACAGGCTCTGTGTCCCCACTCCACTGCCAGTCACGAGCATCCCCAGGGACACACACACTGGTCAGCCCCAGCATCCCCAGCTGCTTCTCCTCACACCAAGCCACCTTTGCCACCCCCACAGCCAGCAGGCACAGCACAGCCTCCATGCCAAGGACACGCACACACGGCCCAGCCCTGCAATGCCAAACTGCTCATCTTTATTCAAGCTGGGAAAAGCAGCCTCTGCCCCACAGACCCCACAGCTGGGATGAGATGTCTCCAGCCCAGCAGCACCCAGCAGGAGCAGCTGCTGCTGCTGCTGTGCCAGCAGCTGGGCATGGCAGAGGCAGGGAGGGGAAAGGACATCGGGAGATGGTTCCAGGAGCCAGAAGCGAGGGGGACGTCCTGCTTGGACACTTCAGGGTCTTAACCCCGGGGGCTGTACAAAGAAAGCAGAGAAGCACATCAGCTCTTGTAATTTTCCCTCCCACTCTCTCCCACCTCCCCCACAAGCACCATCCAGTCTGTGGTGCAGGAGACTCAGGCTCAGCACAGGTGAGGCCCAGTCCTTCATGCAGACAGTTTCGATCAGGGTTATCTTAGTGGGGACAGCCCTGATTCCAAGTCTGTGCAGATGCAGCAAAACCTGGATCATGTCCTGGGTTGCTGCCCAAGGACAGCAAATGCTTCACTCTTTAGCGGTTTTGGTGAGTCCTGTGCAAAGCCTGAATGAGCCTCCTGGCACTGGAGGTGAGTTGGGAGACACTGGCTGACCTGGGGCTCCAGCAGCCCCACTCTGGTCTGGTCCAAACCCACAAGGGCTTTTGCCTTCATTCTTGGGCCTCTCCCACAGACCATAAATGCAGGAGATTATTTATCAAGCATTAGCTAGAAAGAAATTTCTAACAGATCTTTCTGTGGAAAAAGGAGGAAAATCTTTTTTCAGCCAGGGTTCTTGTCCTTACCTTAGGCAGCAGAGAGTATCTTTTGAGCAGAATCCAATTGGTACTGTAGAGAAGGGGCAATTCCGAAAAGTGCAGTATCCCCCTCGCCGTCTGCATTCAGTTGGATCTCCTGTTTCCATGGGCAAAGACACACAGAGAACAATTACAGTGACAATCTGGGAGAGCTGTGTGTTGTGCAGGACAGCTGAAACTTCCCGTGAATTTCAGGCCAACAGATGGGCTCAGCTCAAAACTCCCCACAGACACATCTTCCATTGCAAGGAGGACTTTTCCCCCCTATATTGGGTGCACACAAGAGCAGAGAGTGGGAAGGACCAGCATGAGGTCGAAGAAGAGCCTTGCTGGCTGCCCAGCTGCATTGCCAACACTGCCTGCCCCAGCACAGCTGGAAAGCAGGGGACTCCTCCCATCCCACATGCCTGTCCTGGCTGTGCCAAGATTGGTGTGACCTCTGAGGGAAAGTCCTTGCCCAGCCCTGGCAGGGATCATGCCTTGGGGTAATGAGATGGATGCATCCCAAGATGAGAAGGGACATCTTTCAGGCACTTAAAGAGGAACATCTGGGTGCAGAGTTGGAGCCTGAAACCAACCCCCTTCCTGACCATGAGGACAAGCCAGGCTTCTATTTCCAGGGGCTCCACCCGCCCCACATCTGTATCTGTTGGAAGTTCACTTGAAAAACTCCATTTTCCTCAATCCCCCCCAACATTTGCATCCCTCTAAGTAATGTGGTCAATCCCAAGGCCATGGAAAACTCCAGTTATGGGGGCTCAGACCTCCCCCTAAATCCCCTCTTTCCCTCTCACCTGCAGCACCCTGGACCAGCAGGAGGAGCAAGGGGAAGAGCAGGTACAGGATCTTCATGGCTGATCCACCACTCCCACGTCTTCGCAGGGCTGCAGAGGGCACACCAAGGCAAGGAGGACATGGAGGACCCCAGGGGGTGCAGAAGCCTGGGCACTGGGGTTCCCCAAACTGCAGAGGGGCTGCCTCCGAACACAGCCCATGATCTTTCCTCTACCTTTCTCTTAAGAACAATTCTGAGGTCTGTGCCACCTTGCAAACCTTGGGAGTGTTTCCTCATGTCTCAGTCTCTGGGAAATCCATTACCTAAGATGATCCTTTTCCAATAACTTTGTCTAAGGTCTTCCCTAGGCTTTCCCCAGAGAACAGACTGCACACCTGACCCCAATTCTTGCCCATTCAAGCCAAAGAAAGTTTCTATTTGCCCACAAAGAAGCTCTCAGGTCCCTCCTGCAGTATCCAGGCACCTTTCCAGGCTCTCCTCTACTTAGGAAAGCTCAGTTTCATGTACCACATGTTCTCAGCTCTTAGACTCATAAAAAGGTTTTATTCTCTTTCCCAGACATCTCTGATGGCCTAAGAGCACATCTGGATACTTCCAGCTGTTTGTCCTTTAGGTGAATCTGTGCTGCAGATGGGCTTTGAGCTGAGAATCTGAATGGGCAACTTTCCAGAAAGAGACCCCACAGTCACCTACCTGATGAAGGTCTTGGTGTTCAGGCAGCAGCAAATCCAACAGGAATCACTTGGCTCCAGATGCCCTTGGGGTCAGGGAATGCTGCTTTGCCCAAAACAGCCTGGTTTTATACCCCTCCTGGTGGGTGGGACATGCCCTTATTGCTGCTGACACAACTGTCCTTGGCCAACCAGGCAGTGCCCCATCAGTGTGGGGGTGCTGGGGCTGCCCCTCGTCCCTCCCTGCTGCAGTGGCAGAGGCTGAGGGGCCTCCTGGGGCTGTTGCAATGTCACCCTTATCCTTCTGCAACACATCCTGTGGCACAAGGGCTGGGCAGGAGCCCCTGGGATTGGGGAACAGCTTTGCTCTGCAGAGGTGAAGGGTGCTCTGGTGACTGCTCAGGCTCAGTGTCAGGAGAGGAGAGCACAGGGGGAAGAAAAACCACAGAAGACAGGGACAATCTTAGCGTCCCTCACTAAGCTCTCCAGTTCTAGAAAGCAATGGTAGTGGAAGGTTTTTTGGGCCAGAGAAAATGGCCTCCAGTAACAACAAGTGAGGTTTAGATGCTTGGACTCAATGATCTTAGATGGCTTTTCCAACATTAATGATTGTTGGGAGGGAAAGCCTTCCCTGAACCATGCCAGGGTCACCAGTTCCTCCCATGGACATGGACACACACAGGTATTGAACCACTCAGAACCCAAAGCCTGAGCTTTGCTTTCCAGAGCGGGAGGGGCCACTGCCTTTGTTGGAGCAGATTGACATCAATGCAAATTGACTCCAGATGGAGCAGAGATATCAGGTCACTCTGCTTATTCCCTGTGGGATTGCAAATTTGGATATTTCCAGGCCAAAATGGGACCTTTTTCACAGGTCACCTGGCCCAGGAGCTGTATGACCTCCTCCTCCTCCTGCCTGGTGGGACAGGGTGTGGAGCAGCACAGCTCCTGCACTGCCCACAGCAAGGAGGGCTGAGCACAGAGGAACAGGACAAGGAGCAGCATCAGGGACATGTCATGTGGGCAACCATGGCCATGCCCACCCAAGGGATACACCAAGCACAGCTCTTCACATGAACCTGGGGTTGTAAGGGACAGGGGACATCTGTGACTGGCAGGACACTGGCACCACTTCCCAGTGGGACCATGTGCAGAATTGCTCCATCACTCCCACAACAAACATCCTGCACCAACAGGCACTGACAGGCTCTGTGTCCCCACTCCACTGCCAGGCACGAGCATCCCCAGGGACACACACACTGGTCAGCCCCAGCATCCCCAGCTGCTTCTCCTCACACCAAGCCACCTTTGCCACCCCCACAGCCAGCAGGCACAGCACAGCCTCCATGCCAAGGACACGCACACACGGCCCAGCCCTGCAATGCCAAACTGCTCATCTTTATTCAAGCTGGGAAAAGCAGCCTCTGCCCCACAGACCCCACAGCTGGGATGAGATGTCTCCAGCCCAGCAGCACCCAGCAGGAGCAGCTGCTGCTGCTGCTGTGCCAGCAGCTGGGCATGGCAGAGGCAGGGAGGGGAAAGGACATCGGGAGATGGTTCCAGGAGCCAGAAGCGAGGGGGACGTCCTGCTTGGACACTTCAGGGTCTTAACCCCGGGGGCTGTACAAAGAAAGCAGAGAAGCACATCAGCTCTTGTAATTTTCCCTCCCACTCTCTCCCACCTCCCCCACAAGCACCATCCAGTCTGTGGTGCAGGAGACTCAGGCTCAGCACAGGTGAGGCCCAGTCCTTCATGCAGACAGTTTCGATCAGGGTTATCTTAGTGGGGACAGCCCTGATTCCAAGTCTGTGCAGATGCAGCAAAACCTGGATCATGTCCTGGGTTGCTGCCCAAGGACAGCAAATGCTTCACTCTTTAGCGGTTTTGGTGAGTCCTGTGCAAAGCCTGAATGAGCCTCCTGGCACTGGAGGTGAGTTGGGAGACACTGGCTGACCTGGGGCTCCAGCAGCCCCACTCTGGTCTGGTCCAAACCCACAAGGGCTTTTGCCTTCATTCTTGGGCCTCTCCCACAGACCATAAATGCAGGAGATTATTTATCAAGCATTAGCTAGAAAGAAATTTCTAACAGATCTTTCTGTGGAAAAAGGAGGAAAATCTTTTTTCAGCCAGGGTTCTTGTCCTTACCTTAGGCAGCAGAGAGTATCTTTTGAGCAGAATCCAATTGGTACTGTAGAGAAGGGGCAATTCCGAAAAGTGCAGTATCCCCCTCGCCGTCTGCATTCAGTTGGATCTCCTGTTTCCATGGGCAAAGACACACAGAGAACAATTACAGTGACAATCTGGGAGAGCTGTGTGTTGTGCAGGACAGCTGAAACTTCCCGTGAATTTCAGGCCAACAGATGGGCTCAGCTCAAAACTCCCCACAGACACATCTTCCATTGCAAGGAGGACTTTTCCCCCCTATATTGGGTGCACACAAGAGCAGAGAGTGGGAAGGACCAGCATGAGGTCGAAGAAGAGCCTTGCTGGCTGCCCAGCTGCATTGCCAACACTGCCTGCCCCAGCACAGCTGGAAAGCAGGGGACTCCTCCCATCCCACATGCCTGTCCTGGCTGTGCCAAGATTGGTGTGACCTCTGAGGGAAAGTCCTTGCCCAGCCCTGGCAGGGATCATGCCTTGGGGTAATGAGATGGATGCATCCCAAGATGAGAAGGGACATCTTTCAGGCACTTAAAGAGGAACATCTGGGTGCAGAGTTGGAGCCTGAAACCAACCCCCTTCCTGACCATGAGGACAAGCCAGGCTTCTATTTCCAGGGGCTCCACCCGCCCCACATCTGTATCTGTTGGAAGTTCACTTGAAAAACTCCATTTTCCTCAATCCCCCCCAACATTTGCATCCCTCTAAGTAATGTGGTCAATCCCAAGGCCATGGAAAACTCCAGTTATGGGGGCTCAGACCTCCCCCTAAATCCCCTCTTTCCCTCTCACCTGCAGCACCCTGGACCAGCAGGAGGAGCAAGGGGAAGAGCAGGTACAGGATCTTCATGGCTGATCCACCACTCCCACGTCTTCGCAGGGCTGCAGAGGGCACACCAAGGCAAGGAGGACATGGAGGACCCCAGGGGGTGCAGAAGCCTGGGCACTGGGGTTCCCCAAACTGCAGAGGGGCTGCCTCCGAACACAGCCCATGATCTTTCCTCTACCTTTCTCTTAAGAACAATTCTGAGGTCTGTGCCACCTTGCAAACCTTGGGAGTGTTTCCTCATGTCTCAGTCTCTGGGAAATCCATTACCTAAGATGATCCTTTTCCAATAACTTTGTCTAAGGTCTTCCCTAGGCTTTCCCCAGAGAACAGACTGCACACCTGACCCCAATTCTTGCCCATTCAAGCCAAAGAAAGTTTCTATTTGCCCACAAAGAAGCTCTCAGGTCCCTCCTGCAGTATCCAGGCACCTTTCCAGGCTCTCCTCTACTTAGGAAAGCTCAGTTTCATGTACCACATGTTCTCAGCTCTTAGACTCATAAAAAGGTTTTATTCTCTTTCCCAGACATCTCTGATGGCCTAAGAGCACATCTGGATACTTCCAGCTGTTTGTCCTTTAGGTGAATCTGTGCTGCAGATGGGCTTTGAGCTGAGAATCTGAATGGGCAACTTTCCAGAAAGAGACCCCACAGTCACCTACCTGATGAAGGTCTTGGTGTTCAGGCAGCAGCAAATCCAACAGGAATCACTTGGCTCCAGATGCCCTTGGGGTCAGGGAATGCTGCTTTGCCCAAAACAGCCTGGTTTTATACCCCTCCTGGTGGGTGGGACATGCCCTTATTGCTGCTGACACAACTGTCCTTGGCCAACCAGGCAGTGCCCCATCAGTGTGGGGGTGCTGGGGCTGCCCCTCGTCCCTCCCTGCTGCAGTGGCAGAGGCTGAGGGGCCTTCTGGGGCTGTTGCAATGTCACCCTTATCCTTCTGCAACACATCCTGTGGCACAAGGGCTGGGCAGGAGCCCCTGGGATTGGGGAACAGCTTTGCTCTGCAGAGGTGAAGGGTGCTCTGGTGACTGCTCAGGCTCAGTGTCAGGAGAGGAGAGCACAGGGGGAAGAAAAACCACAGAAGACAGGGACAATCTTAGCGTCCCTCACTAAGCTCTCCAGTTCTAGAAAGCAATGGTAGTGGAAGGTTTTTTGGGCCAGAGAAAATGGCCTCCAGTAACAACAAGTGAGGTTTAGATGCTTGGACTCAATGATCTTAGATGGCTTTTCCAACATTAATGATTGTTGGGAGGGAAAGCCTTCCCTGAACCATGCCAGGGTCACCAGTTCCTCCCATGGACATGGACACACACAGGTATTGAACCACTCAGAACCCAAAGCCTGAGCTTTGCTTTCCAGAGCGGGAGGGGCCACTGCCTTTGTTGGAGCAGATTGACATCAATGCAAATTGACTCCAGATGGAGCAGAGATATCAGGTCACTCTGCTTATTCCCTGTGGGATTGCAAATTTGGATATTTCCAGGCCAAAATGGGACCTTTTTCACAGGTCACCTGGCCCAGGAGCTGTATGACCTCCTCCTCCTCCTGCCTGGTGGGACAGGGTGTGGAGCAGCACAGCTCCTGCACTGCCCACAGCAAGGAGGGCTGAGCACAGAGGAACAGGACAAGGAGCAGCATCAGGGACAATGTCATTGGTGGGCAACCATGGCCATGCCCACCCAAGGGATACACCAAGCACAGCTCTTCACATGAACCTGGGGTTGTAAGGGACAGGGGACATCTGTGACTGGCAGGACACTGGCACCCACTTCCCAGTGGGACCATGTGCAGAATTGCTCCATCACTCCCACAACAAACATCCTGCACCAACAGGCACTGACAGGCTCTGTGTCCCCACTCCACTGCCAGGCACGAGCATCCCCAGGGACACACACACTGGTCAGCCCAGCATCCCAGCTGCTTCTCCTCACACCAAGCCACCTTTGCCACCCCCACAGCCAGCAGGCACAGCACAGCCTCCATGCCAAGGACACGCACACACGGCCCAGCCCTGCAATGCCAAACTGCTCATCTTTATTCAAGCCGGGAAAAGCAGCCTCTGCCCCACAGACCCCACAGCTGGGATGAGATGTCTCCAGCCCAGCAGCACCCAGCAGGAGCAGCTGCTGCTGCTGCTGTGCCAGCAGCTGGGCATGGCAGAGGCAGGGAGGGGAAAGGACATCGGGAGATGGTTCCAGGAGCCAGAAGCGAGGGGGACGTCCTGCTTGGACACTTCAGGGTCTTAACCCCGGGGGCTGTACAAAGAAAGCAGAGAAGCACATCAGCTCTTGTAATTTTCCCTCCCACTCTCTCCCACCTCCCCCCACAAGCACCATCCAGTCTGTGGTGCAGGAGACTCAGGCTCAGCACAGGTGAGGCCCAGTCCTTCATGCAGACAGTTTCGATCAGGGTTATCTTAGTGGGGACAGCCCTGATTCAAGTCTGTGCAGATGCAGCAAAACCTGGATCATGTCCTGGGTTGCTGCCCAAGGACAGCAAATGCTTCACTCTTTAGCGGTTTTGGTGAGTCCTGTGCAAAGCCTGAATGAGCCTCCTGCACTGGAGGTGAGTTGGGAGACACTGGCTGACCTGGGCTCCAGCAGCCCCACTCTGGTCTGGTCCAAACCCACAAGGGCTTTTGCCTTCATTCTTGGGCCTCTCCCACAGACCATAAATGCAGGAGATTATTTATCAAGCATTAGCTAGAAAGAAATTTCTAACAGATCTTTCTGTGGAAAAAGGAGGAAAATCTTTTTTCAGCCAGGGTTCTTGTCCTTACCTTAGGCAGCAGAGAGTATCTTTTGAGCAGAATCCAATTGGTACTGTAGAGAGGGGCAATTCCGAAAAGTGCAGTATCCCCCTCGCCGTCTGCATTCAGTTGGATCTCCTGTTTCCATGGGCAAAGACACACAGAGAACAATTACAGTGACAATCTGGGAGAGCTGTGTGTTGTGCAGGACAGCTGAAACTTCCCGTGAATTTGAGGCCAACAGATGGGCTCAGCTCAAAACTCCCCACAGACACATCTTCCATTGCAAGGAGGACTTTTTCCCCCCTATATTGGGTGCACACAAGAGCAGAGAGTGGGAAGGACCAGCATGAGGTCGAAGAAGAGCCTTGCTGGCTGCCCAGCTGCATTGCCAACACTGCCTGCCCCAGCACAGCTGGAAAGCAGGGGACTCCTCCCATCCCACATGCCTGTCCTGGCTGTGCCAAGATTGGTGTGACCTCTGAGGGAAAGTCCTTGCCCAGCCCTGGCAGGGATCATGCCTTGGGGTAATGAGATGGATGCATCCCAAGATGAGAAGGGACATCTTTCAGGCACTTAAAGAGGAACATCTGGGTGCAGAGTTGGAGCCTGAAACCAACCCCCTTCCTGACCATGAGGACAAGCCAGGCTTCTATTTCCAGGGGCTCCACCCGCCCCACATCTGTATCTGTTGGAAGTTCACTTGAAAAACTCCATTTTCCTCAATCCCCCCCAACATTTGCATCCCTCTAAGTAATGTGGTCAATCCCAAGGCCATGGAAAACTCCAGTTATGGGGGCTCAGACCTCCCCCTAAATCCCCTCTTTCCCTCTCACCTGCAGCACCCTGGACCAGCAGGAGGAGCAAGGGGAAGAGCAGGTACAGGATCTTCATGGCTGATCCACCACTCCCACGTCTTCGCAGGGCTGCAGAGGGCACACCAAGGCAAGGAGGACATGGAGGACCCCAGGGGGTGCAGAAGCCTGGGCACTGGGGTTCCCCAAACTGCAGAGGGGCTGCCTCCGAACACAGCCCATGATCTTTCCTCTACCTTTCTCTTAAGAACAATTCTGAGGTCTGTGCCACCTTGCAAACCTTGGGAGTGTTTCCTCATGTCTCAGTCTCTGGGAAATCCATTACCTAAGATTGATCCTTTTCCAATAACTTTGTCTAAGGTCTTCCCTAGCTTTCCCCAGAGAACAGACTGCACACCTGACCCCAATTCTTGCCCATTCAAGCCAAAGAAAGTTTCTATTTGCCCACAAAGAAGCTCTCAGGTCCCTCCTGCAGTATCCAGGCACCTTTCCAAGGCTCTCCTCTACTTAGGAAAGCTCAGTTTCATGTACCACATGTTCTCAGCTCTTAGACTCATAAAAAGGTTTTATTCTCTTTCCCAGACATCTCTGGATGGCCTAAGAGCACATCTGGATACTTCCAGCTGTTTGTCCTTTAGGTGAATCTGTGCTGCAGATGGGCTTTGAGCTGAGAATCTGAATGGGCAACTTTCCAGAAAGAGACCCCACAGTCACCTACCTGATGAAGGTCTTGGTGTTCAGGCAGCAGCAAATCCAACAGGAATCACTTGGCTCCAGATGCCCTTGGGGTCAGGGAATGCTGCTTTGCCCAAAACAGCCTGGTTTTATACCCCTCCTGGTGGTGGGACATGCCCTTATTGCTGCTGACACAACTGTCCTTGGCCAACCAGGCAGTGCCCCATCAGTGTGGGGGTGCTGGGGCTGCCCCTCGTCCTCCCTGCTGCAGTGGCAGAGGCTGAGGGGCCTTCTGGGGCTGTTGCAATGTCACCCTTATCCTTAACACGGGGGGCGGGGAGGGCGGGGGATCTAGT
>NW_026990747.1:0-51288 GCF_036250125.1 Pseudopipra pipra | reverse complement strand
TAAAGCAAATGGTAGTGCAAAAAGCAACCTCTCAATCTTCTCTCTAAACAGAAACTGGGCAGATCTTAATGCCCCCAAAAAAGAGAACAAAATGGAGGAAAGTAGAGGTCTGGTTTATAAATGACTTCCATACTCTTTTAAGTTGATAAAATTCAATAGTATATACATACATAGATATTCCATAATAGATTTGTTTCCTAACTCCACATAGGATAATATATGATATACAATAATTTCTGTCTTCACTCTTGTTAATTTGTATGTATCAAATGTAACACTTTCATAGTAGAGGGGGCAGTATTGGTCTTTGTAAGATAATGTGCTTTGTATATGAGAGACAGACAAGTAAAAAAACTCCCACTTCCAACTCTCAAACATATAAGTAGTGATCAAAAAACCCTTTGAGACAACTTCATTCTTGTTTTGAATAAACTTCAGTATTTATTCAATCCCTTCAAAAATGTGAAGGATGACCTGGGGCAGGGAACTCTGTAAGAAACTTGTGTAGATTCTTCAGGTCCTCAAATTTTCCACTTTGACCTCATTGTATGTTCACTGGTCAAAAAGGGAAAGACTAGAAAGCTAGTCCTCTAATTAGATATTTCTTTTAAGTAATTAGTTGCTTGGACTACTACTCATATCTAACCTCTTTTGCCTAGATCTTTCATAGCTGAATTTTCAAACTCTCCTCATTTGTTTTATTGCAAAGCATTTTAAAAAGCTTCTCTTCTCTTAAGCATCACTCCTCTCTCATGCCTCCTTCCTAAACTGCCATGTATTCTAGTGCTGTGGAAGTCATTAAAAAACCCAGACTTTTAAAAATACCCTTCAAGAGCGATGGTGCTTCTGTCAAAGTTGCAGTGCGCTGAGTGAGTACAACAGAGATTTTTATGTCATTATCACAATGCCATGGTTTAAGTAATAACAGCAGGTGTCATCAGCCTCCAAAGTTGAAGATGGTTTCTGCAAGTTTTCTTAAATCTGCCTTCACAGGAACTGAGCAACTGTGAGTCAAAAGGAACAGACTACAAGAGGTATGCATTTGTCTTGGTGACAATATTTTTTATAGTATTTGACAGAAAATTTCTTGCCAGTCACCAGAGCCTTTAATCAACACTGTCAGCTTAATTGACTCGACTCAACAGAAATTTAAATGAACAGCACCTTTTCCACCAAATGAATCAGTTATTTTTTTTTGGTGCTGATTATTTTACTGTAAATTTTGTAATTTTTTTTGTTTAATTTCTGATATAAAAAGCTAAAATTTGCCTTCCTCTAATATTCCTTCTTGAAATTCCCCAAAGTATGCCTAGTCCTAGTGAAAATCTGAGGCTGAGCACATTATTAGGATGCAGGGAATGCTGCGGTATTCTTAGTATCTTATCTCCCGATATATCAATATTTATGTATTGATACTGGTTCACTGGTTTTGAAACTTTTTGACAGTGTAGCTGTGTCTGTGCTCCTTTGGAACTGAGAAGCCAAAATTATCTCTAATTATTGACAACAGAAATCACAATTCCCAGCCCTGAGGGAACGGGGTGATTGCTTGTAATTAAAGGTAATTAGTGGTCTCTCTGATTGCTACACCTTGGCTAAGTTTAACCCTTGCTTTCCTTCCAGCCCTTGCTTATGGTGGTACTAATGGCTCTACAGCTACGGTGTGAGTCAGTTGCCATTAAGCCCTGAAGTCTAATCTTGGGCAGAAAAAAAGATTAAATTTCACTTGCTAACTACTGTTTAAGTAGTACTTGAGTTGGTTAGAGCAGGGTGCTTATAATGCGAAGGTCATGGGTTCAATCCCCATAGAGGCCATTAACTTAAGAATTGGATTTTGTGGGTCCCTTCCAACTCAGAATATTCTGTGAATATCTGTGAGAACTAAAAAGTGGAATTGCAACAGAAATCTGAAACCAACGTGCCTCACTCATGCAAGTCAGCTGCAATGCCTAAGTATTTCCCCATCACTCACATATACTTCAACATGAACAATAAATAGGAAAAATGAAATCCTGTGATACAGCTGAGCTGCTCTCCCTTCTCCCAACTTCCTTCCAAACAACAACAAAAAAATTGTTTCTTAACTGAAAAGGAGCAAGAACCATTTTTTCCTGTTAGGATAAAGACTGAGGAAAATCCACCCAACTTATTTTGACATTACCAGAATTAGCAGAAATGTCAGTGTTTTACAACTGTTTGAATATAGCATTATCATAATATTTTGGAATATTGTACCGGCAGACTCATTACACTGCCATAACTGAAGTTCAGAGATCTGACTCAGATGTACAATAATAAAACAAAGACAAATACTCCGCTGCATTTTTGTCGGAGGCATTAGTGGTAAGAGAATAAAATATAGTCTGGGTTATTTATGCGTGGACAGACACATGAATATTTAGTAGTCATACTAATTATAGAACTTGTTCCAGTGTTTGAAGGTTTCATTCTGTCAAATGAGATTAATTAATGGGAGAAAATGCATGTTCACATAGGCAATATGTAGGAATAGCAATAGGCAACATGTCAATACTCTTCAGTGCCTCATGCGATCCCTTCAGCATGGGGTAGCTTAGTTGTTTCTGCTGCGGTACAGCAAAGACTTCAGAAAACTTGCTGTCTGAAATTATTGCTTCAGTTCGCTCATGCTCACTTGAAGTGCTGTTTCTGTCAAACAGGCTGTCTAGGAATCATTTTTGGATGCCTTTCAGCGGGCCTTTTAAATGTTACCACTATACCTACTTGACTCTAGTGAAAGTAAGGAGGTCTCTGAACTTTCCCACTGTTTTTCTAGTCTTTGCTTAAAAAATAAAAGAACTATAGGGGCCTTTAAGGAAGTTTGCCGCTGAGGAGTTTAACCTGGGGACAGAGCCTAATTTACCACGTGGTATGTCAGAGGTGGCTCTGACCATTCTGCCTTGGGCTCACGTATGAAATACTTGTACAACCACCCTGAGAAAGACAGACCTACTCCTGCACGCCCTGGTATTTTGACTGTTTGGCAATGATACCTGCCCTCATGGAGGTGCATCGTGGATCCTACTCTCCTTGGCTGCCTTTTAAAACACCTCTCTGCTGCATGTCAGCAGTGTCTTCCTACATTAGCAGTCATGTAGAACTGGAAGAAATTAAAACCCTTCCTGCACAGGGCTCAGTCTATAGGCTTTTAACATGAATGCCACTATGGTCCTGGACTGAGGAAGTAGAGGTAAAGAGCGTGAAGCCCCCATTTGCCCAAATCTATGTGCTGTAATGAAGGAGGCAGCCAGTGTAGGACGAGCTGTTGGCCTGCCTGGGACCTCCATGTTACTCTTCATCCCTTGCTGTCACTGACATAGCTGACCTAGTGCCCTTAGAAGGGAGCGTGCAAAAGCCATCTGAGATGGGTGTCCCAGGTCCTCTCCCACAGGCAAGTGGAAGAAGCATGAAAGCTGCTTCCAGGGATCAGGAAGAAGCCATCCTGCCCTGAACCTTGTGCCAGGTAACAGAGCGGCAGAGGGAAATCCAGTCTCTCACTTGAGCTAGACCTTGTTTGAAAGCAACAGCGGTGTCCTGGATCCCTCCTGTATCTCCTGAGGGCCAGCTGTGGGAGGATACAGCACAGTGGGTTAAAGTTTGTGTAGTGCTGCTCCAGCCATACATCGGGGCATGCAGTGGTACATACACAGTGCTGTCTGTGCTCCCAGCATGGCCTTCGCCTGCCGGAGGCTGGACAACAGACGTTTCTGCCGGCCAGGTGGACTTTTGCTCATCTGAACTCCCCTCTGCTTTGAAGACATCGCTAATCCACCAGGAGGTGACTTACTGCTGCATTCATCAAATGACAGACATGATAGTGAATCACTTAAAATGGAGTGAACCAGATGGTGCCATTCGTGCCTTTCAGAGCTGGTCTTGCCTGCCACTTGTTGCCTCAGTGCAGCAACATGAGTGCGAGAACTGAAGCAGTGCTGCTTACTTGACCTATAAACTTCATCCCCTTGGAAGTTACTCTGTCACTATGAGGTGACCCATCAGTTTAAGGACAAGGCAAGCAAGATGATATATATTAATGTCAGATACTTATGGCACAAGTTCATAATTTCATAACATTTTACTGTCACACTGTCCTGGTGTTTGCTATCTTGCTGGCAGCTATCACAAAATCAGACCAACAGGACTTAAAGAAGCAAGGGAATCCCAAACTTGAGCTCAAAATGGTGATACCAATACTTTGCTTTCCCATTTTCCCGTTTTATTTCCTCTGTACCTTAAAATCAAATGAGTGGAAAGAAAGATATATTTTGTAAATGCTTTACTCACCACCAAAAATCACTGATGTGTGCACCACATTTAGCAGTGGGCATCAGTGTAATGGAAAGTAGTACTAGCAGTGAAGAATAGTGCTGCGTTCAATCATCACTACAGGAGGAATGCAAGCAGACAGTATGCCTATGCATCTTCACTCTTGTCAGAAAATGGCTTGCTATGACTGCTTGTGCAGGTCTTTGTATCATTCAAAAGACATTCCTGGAGCAAATGTACTGGGTTGTCCTTTGTAATGCACAGGGGAAACAGGACCATCTAAGGAATTATTCATGCTTTTACCCCTCAAAACTCGCCTCTTTTCTCTGAATGTGTACCAACTTGACTCAGCTAGTTGCTGGTTATATTTGAGAATCTCACTCAACTGCAGAGAGCTGAAGATGGTTAACAATTGCAGCAGCACTGTAACTGGTAACTCCTTAAGAACTACTCCTGGGAAAGGATTTAAACTGCTTGGAGTGATGGCTGATACAATAGCACTTAGCAATGAGAAAGAAAATAGTCATATACAACCAGCTTTCTGAAAAGCAACATCAAGTACTTCAGAGACCTGCCCTGGACGCTAGGGCGTTGCAGGCAAATGTCATGGCAAGGAAGAGGTGATTGCGTGAGGTGCTAATTCCTTTGCTGCAGGCTCTGTGTCTCAGATGACAACTTTTGCAAAATGTAACGAAATGCATAAAGACATTTTGACAGTTATTTTCCCTCTGCTCTGCTGGCTTTGGCTGAGAGCACCACATCAATAACCTTAACTAAAGAGAGGCATGCAGGGATCTTGGCAGAGTCTGAGAGATGATTGATTGGGTTGGTGCAATGAAGTAAATTCCTCTTCTTCCTGCTGCCCAGAGCATGAACACTGCAGGTGTAGAGAGGCATGTCCCATACCTTGGTCCCTGACGTATCCAGGGTGTTCCAGGGGACCCAGAGGCAGGCATCCTATTTTAACCTCCACTGTACAAACCCATTATTGAAAGACACCGATACATCTGTGACTAATGTGTTGGGCTTGTTGACTCTTCAGTGTACTAACTTCCCCTGCTGTATTCCGTGGGGCTTTAAGCAATGGCACTTTACTAATTTGTTCACTTTTAAAACTGGATTTTGCCTCAGTTGAAGCCTTACAGCCCCTGCTGTGTGTCACTCAGCAAAGCAAACTGACTGCAATGAAGTAGATGGCTGTTTACCAGAAGTGGGTTGCTCACTTTCCGTAATTTACTTTTTTTTTTATTTAATGCTTTGGCTTGCTTGGGTTTTTAATCAGAGCACAAGAGAGAAGGAGGCAAAGAGGGAGACAGAGAGGAAAGCAGTTCTTGGGCTATGTTGACAGACGACTCTTTCCTCAGTTGTCAGGTTTTAAGACTGTCGGCAGCGCTGCTGGTAAATGGAAAAGAAATAATGCTAGGGCGGGGAGGGCGAGGCTGACCTGACGGAGACTAGAGCGGAGGGGCTGTGTGCTGTCACGATCACGGCGGCAGGCAGCGCCGCAGTCCTGGTTACTCCTGCAGCTGCCCGACTCCCCATAGCTGCCCCTACAGACAGCTCACTTGTCAGCAAGGGATTTTCTTCCCCTCTTCCCTTGATACGGATCCCTCAACTGGTATTATGGATTGTATCCTTGGCTTATTGTAATAAAAAAAACAAAACAAAAAACAAGGGAAAAAAAATCCGTGTGGGTTTGCAATCTGGAGATGAGCCTTTGATTCTCTCGGTCAGCCCGAGGATGGTTGCATGTTGGCACAGCTGCCCCGCACGTACACCTGCACGCTCGCAGCTTGCCCCCGCAGCACCACTTGCCAGCGGGGGGACAGTGTCTGCCAGAAATGTTAGCTGCTCCCGGGCAGTGTTGAAGGTGGAGCCTGTGCATGCGTAGTGGCAGCAGCCGCCCTCTTAGAGCTTTAACCAAAGAGGTAACCTGCAGCTATGGAGTCACCGACTAAGGAAATCGAAGAATTTGAGAGCAACTCTCTGAAATATCTGCAGCCAGAGCAAATAGAGAAAATCTGGCTTCGTCTCCGAGGCTTGTAAGTAGTACTTTTTTTGTTGTCTCTTCCAATTTCCTCCAAATGTCAAAATTATTGTAGTACTTTATTTTTTCTTTCTTGCTGGTACGTTCAGAATCTCCCAGGAGTTTCCACACCTGTTCTCCATAAATACAGTGACTTAATCTTAGCAAAATGTCAATTTACTTCTTTAAATTGAACTGCTTCTTAAATTGAACAAACATTTTCAAGTTGGAATGTAGAAATGTCGTTAATGTAGCATTTTAAGATATAGGCAGTTACTGAGATGCTAGTTACTTTGGGTGTTATACTAGAAAAGTTTTGTTGTAGCCTGAATGGTACTTAATTGAATTCTGGTTTTGATGCAATATAGAGAAGACTTTTCCCCCACTATAAATGTACATAGTTTCTGACACTGACATGATTAATAAGAACAAAATAGGCAGAGAAGGCACAACTGGAATACAACTGGAATAGCATTTGTAATGGCAGGAAATTCATCTTCCATTGATTGGATTGTACATTTAGCCTGACTTGCCATGAAATGACTGGACATTGCCTCCTGAGTAAAAAAAAAGTACCTGTGCTTAAAGAACTTGGCACTGCAGAGCAGAAAAAGCTGTAGAGTCTGCTAGCTTATTTAGAAGCAATATCTGGTGTCTTTTTCAGATTCTTGGTATGTAAAATACTATCTACCAGCAATAAGATCCTTTACTGGCAGCAAACCATTTATTTGTCCATCAGTTTTCGGCCAAGGAAAAGAGGAGCATTACTGTGTTAAGCTACATACCTTTCTAAGTTCAGAACTGTTTGTGTTTGTTTACTTTTCTTCAGCCTTACATGCTTGTGTTATTAAAATTTTAGCCCTCAAGGGAAAGACTGGGGAGAAGGAAACAAGGAGGCTTGGAAACATCAGAAGCAACAAAATGAAGGAAGAGTAGGCTAATAACTGAAAACAAATAGGTCCAAGTTAAACCTGAGTTGCTCTTTGAGTGCTATTTTGTGTGAGAAACGACGGAATATATTGCAAAGCATATCCAAAACTTGTGAGGGACTCCAAGCAATCTATGAGATATGCATGAATATGTATTTCTTTCAAGGCATCACTCCAGGAAGCCTGTTGTGTGAAGGAACTTAATCAAAGCAGGTAACATCTGTTTTGTAAGCCTTCCAAATAGAAGAGCCACACAAAACAAGCCTTCTAATTTTTAAATCTGTGCCATGCTGTACTATTAAGATTTCTTGAATTTCTGTCTAATATGGAGTTAAGGAGCATGCTGATTTGGATTCCACCTGGAGTTCATAGGTAATTGTTCAGCAGCATTGTTGTTTGGGATCTCTCTTGCAGTTAGTACAAGCTCTGATCTCTTCTACCTTTTGAAAAGTTAGAAAAACTTGAAGACTTATTTTAGATGCGTAATAGTTAAATCTCAGGCTGTTTTTCAGTATAGCCCTCTTTGTCAGCGTGAGTGTAACAAACATGTCTCTTCTTCTTTGTGTCAAGACTTCTTTGCCTAAAGAGGAGAGAGATTTTTTCTGCAGAATTCTTGATCCCAAGATGGAAACTGAAATGTGTTCTGTAGAAGATTTTGCATTCCCCGTTATTTTTTGGAGGCTTTTAGTTCATGTATACACACACACACACAACTGTTTGCAAACTGAGTTTTGGCATCATGTTTTGTGTTTTTTTTCTTGTCTGTCTTTATGCATGCTTATATGTGTAAGAAGAACGATCACATGTGCACAACCCTCTTAATTAAATCTTAAATAAGATGCTTCAGCCTGGAGAGGTCAAATACTGCTTGAGAAGCCACCTTTCTCCTCTGCCACTACTACACTGATAGCCATATCACACAGAAATTAGTTACAAGGCACAGCAGTGCTACCAGAGCAGTCTTACAGAGGTAGTGAGAGAGGGCGTGATGCTGGTTGAAGATGCCTGAGGAGTTGTAGTCTGCAGCATACAGATATCCAGATACCTAGTAATTTGATTGTGATACCTCTCCTTAAATGGGAAGGGTTGTGATGATTTAAATAGTCTGAAGTGCTAGGCATGGTGTTAGACACCTCCTTGGTAGGACTTCATCTGTGACAACTCTGGTACCTTCTCACCCCCCGTGCCCCAGCTGGTGTGTTACTCACAATGACTTCGTGGACAAAACACTATCCATCACCTCTTGCAATATTTGGCTTTTCTAGAGGGCCAGGAATGGGGGGCTCTTTTAATTTTCACTCCATCTCGGCCTGCTTGGTTTGAAGGGAATGGAAACCCAAAGGCTGCTGCAAAGGGGTGGTTAAGTTGAGGCTCTTTTCAGATGCCCCTAATGTAGTGTGTTTTCTGTTTAAGCAAGTCTAGTGAGGGCTTTTTTTGCCACGAGCCTGGTACTGTTCTGTCACGGAATCACAGAATATGCTGAGTTTGGAAGGCACCCACAAGGATCATTGAGTCCAACTCAGGCCCTGCACAGGACCATCCCTAAGAGTCACACCATGTGTCTGAGAGTATGTTCCTCTTGAACTCTGTCAGGTTTGGTGCTGTGACCACTTACCTGGGAGCCTGTTCTGTCCTGCAGGATGGCTGGCCTCTGGAGGTTTGGGCATGGAATGTATACTTTCAAGGTATAGGGAGGTCTTTTGGACAGCAGGGAAGGACAGATATTTGTGAGGCTGAAGCGAGGTGTCTGTTGCAACATGAATCATATGTTGCTCTGAAAACCAGACAAGATACTGAATTTGTCTCTGGAGTGGAGAGGAATGGTTTGCTTCTCCTTTTCTCTTTGTATCTCTCCAAGATGTGGTTTCTTAGTCAGGGCAGCCTGGTTGATTTGTAAGCATAGCAGTGTGAGGCAGTGGTTGTTACGCCATATACAAGTTCCTTTTGCTTTAACTGTTTAAGAATGAGCTAAAATACTAATGTATTGAATGTACTGTACTGAAATGTTTTTACTTGACATATACGTATTAATGGTGTAATGATTCTGTGCAGTAATTTATATGAGAAACAAGTCAGTGGACCTACAGTGTTTTCTCAGGTTTAAGGGAGTGTGGTAAGTTGTCTCATAGGGCAGTAAGTCATCTGTGGCAAAATCTTTGGGTGTCTCTAACCAGAGATTTATGAAATAAATGTTGCCTTTTACACATGACCTATTAGATATCAATTTAAGTTTAGTCACAGCTTACAAAAAGAATCTTTTAGTGATTTGTTATTAGTAAGCTTTGAGGAAAGCTTTCTGAATAAGCCGTTGTTGGGCAAAGGTACTACTAGACGATTTCCTTGCAGAAGAGGCCTCCCAGAAACAAACCTGCTTCAGAGTTTTAACAACATCATAAATGAATCAAACTGGAACAGCTTCAGTCCCTTTAAGGATATCTAATAGGGCTTTTGCTTTTGGCTGCTAGAGAGTTACATATGAGTCCACCTTCCAGTCTCCAGTGATTGCTAATAATTTTGCTAAAATTGAGACTTTCTGCTCTGCAAAACTTATCAGTTAAGATTAGGTGAGAGCCATGACAGTTCACTGTTGGCAGCAGAGCTTGGAGACACTATTTCAAAACACATGGTTTCAAGATTGCTTGGTTGCTTTTCAAGCTGATGGTTTCTCTAGGGAGGTAAGGGCAGTGGTGGTTTTGTTGTGGTGTTCTTCTTTTAGCACTTGGAACCCTAGCTGTGGGACTTGAACTCCCATCTGCTAGCTACAACTCTTGAAACTTCACGAAGTGGCTTCAATTGCTTCCTGATTTCTCAAGAACAGAGAAGCCCTTTTCAACACTAGGATTAGATGTTGTGTCTGAGGACACTGAAGAATGCAGAGGTATATATCCAAAGAGCTTTGTGAGTTTCAGTAGGGATGTGCTAGTTTACAGCAGCTTGGAGATATTTTTTGTTTTGATTTTGGTTCCTTTTATGCAGAAAAATAAAACCTTTGTTTCTAGCTATTACAGTAGTACTGGCATCACTGGCATCTGCTGGTGCCTCTGCAGTGCTTTAAGCATTGCACGAGGAGAGGAGGGAAAATGGACTTTAACCTTCTTCCCAGTAGCTGGGCTTATAATGTTGAATTGCTAAATACATAATAAATCCCTTCATTCTCAGTGTAGTTGTTCCTCATGCTACTCTCATAGAATCACCAAGGTTGGAAGAGACCTTTAATATCATGAAGTCTGACTGTCAACCCAGCACTACTACTGTAACCCCTAAATCACTAAACCATATCACCTAGTGGCAGCTCCAAACACCTTTTAAACACCTTCAGGGATGGTAATTCCACCACATCCCTGGGCAACCTATTCCAATGCCTGACCACCCTAAGTGAAAAAACTTTTTCTAATATCTAATCTGAATTTCCCGTCTCAGCTTACGGCCATTTCCTCTAGTCCTCTCATTGCAGGTATGGTAGAAGAGACTAGTTCCCACCTCACTACCACCTGTTTTCAGGTAGTTGTAGAGAGCAGTGAGGTCCTCCTGAGCCTCCTCTTCTAAAGACTAAATAAACCCAGCTCCTTCAGCTGTTCCTCATATGGCACATTTTCTAGACCCTTCATGAGCCTTGTTGCCCTTCACTAGACATGCTCCATCACTTCAATGTTGTTTTTAAAGTGAGAAGCCAAGAACTGAATGTAGAATCATGGAATCATAGAATATGCTGAGTTGGAAGGGACCCACAAAAATCATCGAGCCCAACCCTTAGCCTTGCAGAGAACCATCCCCAAGAATGACACCATGTGCCTTAGAGTATCATCAAAATGCTTCTTGAACTCTGTCAGGCTTGGTGCTGTGACCACTTCCCTGGGGAGCTTGTTCCAGTGCCCAGCCACCCGCTGGGTGAAGAATCTTTTTCTGATATCCAACCTAAACCTCCCCTGATACAACTTCAGGTCCTTGGTCCTGTCACTGGTCACCACAGAGAAGAGATCAGTGTTTGCCCCTCTTCCCCTCACAAGGAAGTTGCAGACTGCGATGAGGTCTTCTCTCAGTCTCCTCTTCTCCAGGCTGAACAGACCAAGTGACTTCAGGTGCAGCCTCACCAGTGCTAAGTACAGGGGGATGATTACTTCCTTAGTCCTAGTGGTTACACTATTCTTGATACAGGCCAGGATGCCACTGACCTTCTTGGCCACCTGGGCACACTGCTGGCTCATATTGAGTCGGCTGTCAACCAGCACACCCAGGTCCCTTTCTGCTGAACAGCTCTTGTGCCACTCCACCCCCCACCTGTAGTGCTGCCTGGCATTGCTGCAACCCAAGTGCAGGACCCGGGACTTTGCCTTGTTGAACCTCACACAGTTGTCCTTAGCCCACTGATTGAGTCTGTCCAGGTCTCTCTGTAGAACCTTCCTACCCTCGAACAGATCAGCACTCCCACTCCATTTAGTGTCATCTGCAAATTTCCTGAGGGTACACTCAATCCCCATGTCCAGATCATGAACAAAGATGTTAAACAGGACCTGCTTCAGTAGTGAGTCCTGGGGGACACCACTGGTGACCAGCCACCAACTGGATTTAGCTCCATTCACCACAACTCTCTGGGCCCAGCCATCTAGCCAGTTTTTTACTCATGAAAGAATCCACCTATCCAAGCCACAAGAAGCCAGTTTTCCCAGGAAGATGCTGTGGGATTCTGTTCAAATGCTTTACTGAAGTCTAGATAGTAGAGGAAGGAAAGGCTGTGGATGTAGTCTAAGCAGGTCACTTTGTTGTAGAAAGAGATCAGGTTGGCCAAGCAGGGCCTGCCTTTCATAAATCCGTGTTGGCTGGGCTTGATCCCCTGATTGTCCTGCATTTACCATGTTAACATCCCAGTCCCTAAAGCTTAACTGGGAGTATTACTTTTATATTCAAGACTCTAAGAGTTCCTACAAAACTCTTGAAGAGTCTTTGGTTCTTTAACACCTTGAGATCGCATAAAGAGAAAAAACCACACACTTTTTCTGAAGAGATTTCTTTTAATGTAGTGAGAAAATATGCATTTTTGCAAAAGTTTGACAGGAGTAACGTACAACCAAGGCAGAAGCATTTCACTAAAGCACCCAGCACACCACAACCCTCACAAAACTTAGTAAAATCTGTTTGCCAAAAGAAATTAAGAAAGAAAGGAGAGATTAAAAGAAGGAACAGGAGTAAAGAGAGAGAGGAGAGAAGGCATAAAGAGATTAGAATAAGAGAAGAATAGTTACTGCCAAGAATCCTTCACATGGTGACAGCCAGAGAAGAGAAAGAGAAGACCCTCTTCCCCTCTATTTATGTGATCTGGCCCTCCAGGCAGGACGTCCAGTTCACTGACCACTCAGTGCCTTCTAGGCCAGATTGAGGGGTGGTGTAGCCAATCAGAGGCTCCCGGGGGGTGTGATGTGGGTGGGCTATGAGGCAGATCTGTTTGATTGGCAGCTCTGCCACATGGCTTCAGTGAGGCCGCAGGCCTGACCATGAGGATTCTGACTTGGCCCCTCCCCCAACACAGATTGGTTGATTTGACCCATAATCTAGTGAGATTCGGTGTCTCACAAGTAGTGCTCAGGATGAGCTCTTCCATAACCTTGCCCAAAACTGAGGTTATGCTGACAGGCCTGTAGTTCTCTATATCACCCTTTCAACCCTTCTTGTAGGTGGATGTTACATTTACTAATTTCCAGTCAGCTGGAACTTCTGCAGTAAAACCGGGTGTCTTGGTTTAACCACAGTGAGCAATCAAGCACCATGCAGTGAGATCAGGGAGAAAATTGGAAGGGTAAAAGCTAGAAAACTCGCACACTGAGATAAAGACAGTTTAATGGGGAAAGCAAAAGCCACACACAGAATCAAAGCAAAACAAGGAATTAATTCACTTCTTCCCATGGGCAGGCAGGTGTTCAGCCATCTCCAGGAGATTAGGGCCCCATCACGTAATGTTTACTTGGGAAGACAAATGCCATCGCTCCAAACATCCCCCTTCTTCTTCCCCTCACTTTATATACTGAGCATGATGTCATATGGTATCCCAAAATATCCCTTTGGTTATTTTGGTTCACCTGTCCCTGCTATGCTCCCTCCCAGTTTCCTTTGCATACCTCCTCACTGGCAAAACATGAGACAAGCCAAAAAAAAAAAAAGTCTTTGACTTAAGATAAACATGCCTTAGCAAACCACCAGAAAACATAAGTGTGTTATCAACACCATTCTCATTCAGAATTCAAAACAGAGCCCTGTAACAGCTACTGAGACGAAATTAACTCTATCCTAGCTGAATCCAGGACACCAGGACTGCTGGTAGATGACTGAAAGTGGTTTGGCAAGTTCTTTCGCCAGTGCCCTCATTACTCTAGGGTGGATCCCATCAGGGCCAATAGACTTATGAGTGTCTAATTGGCAGAACAGGTCACTAACAATCTCCTTTTGTCACAAACTTCCAGCTCAGGGAGCTGGGTATTCTGAGGACAACTGGTCTTGATAAGACTGAGGAAAAGAAGGCATTGAGTACCTTTGCCTTTCCCCTGTCACTATACTAGCCTCTGCATTCAACAAATGATTAACCTTCCTTTTTCTTCCAGTGTATTTATAGAAACTTTTTTTGTTGTCTTTAACTGTAGCAGCCAAATCAAGTTCTAATTGGGCTTTGACCCTTCTAATCTTTCTACATGACCTCACAACATTGTTATAGTCCCTCCTTCCAGAGGTGGTAGATTCTCTTGTTTTTTCCCCAAGTTCCAGCCTAAGTTCTGTGTTTAACCAGGCTGGTCTTTTTCCTTGACAACTTGTCTTTCTACACATGGGAACAGCCTGAATATTTAACAGTTCCTTTTTAAAGCACATCCAGCTTTCCTGGACTCCTTTACCCCTCAGGGCTGACTCCCAAAGGACTGTATCAATCAATGTCCTAAACAGGAGAGCCCATTGTGAGACCCCACCTGAAATACTATGTCCAGCTCTACATCCCCCAATATTAGATGGATGTAGACTTGCTTGAGCACCAGAAGGGGCCATGAAGATGAACAGAGGGATGGAGCACATCTCTTATGAAGACAGGCTGAGAGAGTTGGGGTTGTTCAGCCTGAAGAAGAGAAGGGTCCAGAGACATTATAGCCCCCTTACAGTACCTGAGAGGAGTCTACAGGAAAGCTGGCACATGTAATGATGGGACAAGTGGTAATGGCTTTAAACTGAAAGAGAGAAGGTTTAGATTAGATACAAGGAACAAATTCTTCACTATGAGGGTTGTGAAGCAGTGGAACAAGTTGCCTAGAGCAGCTGTCCCTGGAAGTGTTCAAGGCAGGGCTGGACAGGGCTTTGAGTAACCTGGCCCATGGCAGGGAAGTTGGACTCGATGTTCTCTAAGGTTCCTTTCGATACAAACCATTCTGTGATTACAAACAGTAGCAATCTCTGAACTGTGACATAAATGTGATACTTGACATTGAATTCCCTAAGAAATTTGATTGGCAAAGACAAACACATTTAAAGCAATATCTTAGAAAACTTAATGGTTTTGCTGAAGATCTGGAACAATATTTCAGCATTTAGGGCATATATTCCACTTCCTCTGCAAAAAAGCCCATCAGAAAGCACTACTTTGTTAGGAAAAGTGTAAATTAGTCTGTTTTCAAGTGGAAAATATGAATATGCTGATTTGTTTCCAGAGGCGAGGGATGCACTCAGGCTGTCTTTGTTCTTGGTTTCGGTCCTCCTGAAGCTTCTGAGTGTCTGGGTTTAAACCGAAGCCCTGTTTGCCCTGAAAGCAGAACTAAGCTACCTTCAACCATATTTAAATACAGCTGCTACCACCCTTTTTCTCATTTGGCTTTCCTAGTGGGCATATACAGGGATTATATGTCAAAGAACCATGTCAGGTTCTTTGTAGGCATCTTAGGTCCAAATTTCACTTTTTCTGTGGTTGTCACAGTTCCTAGAAGGATTAAGAAGGTCTCATTAGTCACCAAGTGGGGACTGGGTATGTGCTAGAGGCAGCGGTGTGACCTAGAGGTTCCTAATTTGGATGAGCTGTGGATATGAATATCTTGATTAGTTTTAAGGTTTGTCAGGAACTGTTTGATCCATAATATTGTTTTTTATGTAGTGTGAAGAAGGGCTTAATTTTACCAGTAGGCTAACTTGTAAGAGCTTGTTTTATACTGCAGTATAGTCTTTGAAGGAGCAATGGGAACAGAAGTGTTGCCAGCAGCTAATCTCATGCCTGACAAAAGGACAGAAGAGAGAATATATTCAAATAATATCAGAACAGCACCTTCAGAATAAGTTAATAAAAAAATATGGTGTTTGGAATTGTAATACTTTAGTAAACTGCATTTTACCACAGTCCTTCTGTTACTTTGTTCCCCAGAGTGACTTTCATTTGAATGTTAAATCAATAGATGGGTACTATAGGTAAGAAACGAGAGAAGACTTCATGTTTAATAGTAAAATGTTGACTAAGAAGTAATATAAACTGTTTTTTTCCATGATCATAAAAAAGCTTTTATTCTTCTGGGGATAGTACAAATAAAATGCCTGCAGCCCAAAAAGCTTATTTCAGCAGTCATAAAAAGACCACCACAATGTGTCATTGTAATATTAAATTCAGTGCTTTTCAAATATCACTGCTATAAAGCTTAAAATCCTGCAAGATATGAAAAAAGTTATTTTGGGGAAGATTAATTTATTAAACCTCAAGTGAAATTAACAGCCTCTTTCTGGAATTCTTTTTTATAACTATCTCAGTGGGATAGGAGTCTATACAGAAAGAAATAAAACCCAGTGGAAGATATCACTGAAAAATCCTCTGCATGACTGTTTTAAAGGCTGTGGGGAGAGCTCATCTCCTAATCTGCCAGCTTTTGGTGGATTCAGATACTAAATTAAATCCAACTCAGCCCTTGAAAGGATTTTTATTTAGTGTGTTTCTTTTTCTTCATGCAATTCGTATGAAATTTCCAGTTCCAGTCTTGTCTTGTTCCATCAAAAAATCACCTCGGCCCCTTCAAAATACTAGAAAAGGTCTGACTCTGTTCCTGACTGGTAGATGAGGGAAGTGTGCAGTTCAAGTATTAGGGCTGACACATTAAAACAGCGTAGCAACTGTGAAACATACCTCTACGGGTGCAACTTGCTCTCAAAACACATGGGATTTGGATAAAGCAGAGGTTTTCTAGAAGGGCTTGTTTGGATTCATAAGGCTGTTTTTGATCTTCTGAACTGTTCTATACTGAAAGAATGATATTGATACCAGTGCGTTTGCAGGGGTAAAATTAAAATGCAGTTCCTGGCCTTCAGAGCATCTTTTTTTTTTTGCTTGTGTGGGGTTTTTGTTTGTTTGTTTCTTTGTTTTGTTGGTTTTGGTGGTTTTCTTTGGTTTTTGTTTGTTTCTTTGTTTTGTTTTTTTTTTGTTTTCTAGGTTTTCTAAGTTACTGATGGCTTGAGAAAAGTTTAGTCCCATGATGGTGCAAAAATTTCCTCCAACAGTCAGGAGCCCAATGTTGTACTAAAATTTTGCAATAGATCAAGAGTGCAGCGCAAAATCTTTGTAGTAAACTCAGCTGGTTGATTTCAGTAAAATCAGATTCCTCTAAACAATTGGTAAGGTCCATGTTGGGGACTTTTGAATTTTGCTGGCCGGGAAGGTGCTTGCAGAGTTCTTGGAGATCTGTATGGCTATTAATGAGAGGTTTGAAAGGCTGTGTCTCTGCCAAGGATTGCAAATCATGTCTCAGCAGTCCGGCTTGCCTTCTTTGAGAGAACTTCCATGCCTATCACTTGGTGATGTGTGAATGGAGAAGTTCACGTGAGCATAGGCATGCAGCGGGAGAAGATTGTCATGATCTTTCTTGTCAAGAGAGATGTAGGAGACAGTTTAGTTATTAAGATGCATATGGACATGTATCATAAGTTCTATGCTTTATTTCCATATCTGTCAAGCTGTGGAGTTATTTTGTTATTAATGTGACACTCTGAATGGCTGTTACTAAGTCTGTGTTGTCACTTTAGGAGTGAATTCTTACACTAATAGAGAGAGACAGAAAGTTGCACAGCATCCATCTGCAGCATGAATCTTGGCTTGATGCAAATCTTATTTCAACATCGAGATTAGCACAACATAAGATCTGTGCAATTTTAACAGCTAAGACTATATAGTGCCCTTGAGCTACAGCTATAGCAGGCAGGGCCAAGGAGCAGAAGTAGAGCATTAACCTCCTTGCAAGGCTGAGCAGTTCAGATAGTTGATGTAAATGATGCTCAGATCACACTTCCTCCCTTGCCTCCTGGTGGAACAGCTGATTTTCTGGAATTCACTAGCAGTAAGCAGTTACTGGTGTCTGCTAAGCAGAGAGTCTGAATACACAATTTAGATATGCTCCTATACACCTATTGATGCAGCAGGGACTGCTACAGCCAGATGGAAGAACTCTCTTTTTTCAGACTTGCTTGAAAGTGAAAGTAAGGAAGCTGTGGGGGTTGAGACTGGGAGGGGAGAATTGAGAGATCATCTACAGGAGAGCGTACTGACTCATAAAAGGTATGGAGAGGACAACCAGAGAGAGCATTTTAAAAATAAATAAATAAATTTAAAAAAAAAAAAAAAAGAAAAGTGGTGGTGGGGAAAGAGATAGTCCTGGGAGTTCTTCAGATCCCTACACATAAACATTTGTTAGATTTATTTATTTTCAGATTAAAATAGTTCATAGCACAACATATGCAAGTCATTTAGGAGTTTGAGTTCTGCTGAAAATCACAGCGACAAGGCCTTTAAAGGCACTTGAAAATGCTGTCCCTCTGTAGCACAGTATTTTTTGCCTCACTCAAATTCTAGTGAAGATGTTGAAGGAAAGCCTGGATGCTGCAAGGAACACCTCTGGTGGTAACTGCTGCACAAACCCCTGCTTCTGTGTCACCTTCTAAGCATGTCTTTATTGAGACAAGTAAGGATCTCTTCTTCAGGAGGCCATTGCTTTGTTTCTTTAGAGTATGGGGGATCTTTGATATCTTGGCCACATTTTTGTCATACCACCAGTCGAAATTCTTCCTCCTACTGTTTCCATTAAAGCTGTCTGGGGGGTTCTGTTTCCTTTCTCTCATTGCGCTAGTGTTACATGTGCAAAGAGACTACAGATTTGGATGCAGTTTGACTGGATGTGTAGATGAGGTAATTCATGTCATACAGAGAGTGTCTTTAAAGTGCCTTTTAGAGAAAGGTTTTTGTATAAATGCTCAGCGATCTCTAGAAGACCTGTTTCTAATTAACTCCACTGCAATGAAAATATCTTCTTGCAAATAGAGAAGAATGAAATTCCTGAGTTATGCAAATTTGCTGAATAACCTGGAGTAAATTATCATAATGGTCCCACCTAGCATCACAATCTATGAAATATCAAATTTCAGTTTGAATTACCTATTAACTGTATGGAGGCAGATCTGCTCCTTTTCTGAGCCAGAGGCAGGGAATTTGACTCCTCCCTTACCGCAGCCAAAGCTTAAAGACCTAGAGTCACTGTGTCAACCATGGCACCTGGTACGTGGAAAGGACAGGATATACTTACCTAAATACATTTTTATACCTGAGGCTTCTGAAGACATGTTCCATCCCTTCCCCTCCTGGCTGCTGTGCCATCAAGATACTTGAGAGACAGGTGGTATCAGGATGGAGCAGAGCCTTAAGGAACAGAAATCTTGCACAGCTTCTTTTGCTTCTGTGTGTATGCTCAACACCTGTTCCCATCCTCCCACCCACCCATCCCAGTTATCTCTCCCAAAGTTTCCTCCTGTGTGGTGAGAAATTCCCATGCTGAGACCACAGGGCAGAGTTTCCAAGCTTGCAGGTGGCAACATTTCCACCTCTCTCTCTCTCCTTCTTCCTCACTTCTTCCCTCTGCCCTCATGCCCAGTGGAGCCAGCTGTGTGCCATCACGCCTGTGTCATTCATGCCTAGGGAGTGGAGGAAGGAAAGATGGGCAACCTTTTTTACTCTCTACAGAAAATAATGTAGTAATACAGAATTGGTGCGGACAGAGCAGCAGGCAGCCTGCCGATGACGAAGAATTCTGTTGCAACCAGTAATTTTGAGGATAGGATCCTCTGTGAAACCACTTCTCCACAAACATGCCTTCACTGGCTACCCCAGAAGTCTGTTATTGCTCATATTACTTTCCTCTGTAATGTCCCTGCTCCTGGAGAAACAGAGAGTTCTAAGCAGTCTAGAAAAAAACACTGGCTCTTCATGAGAAATTTAAATGTCACCTTTTCCTAAGAGTGATATTTAATAATTGGTCTGCTTATGAGAAGGCACTATCAGGACAATAGCAATCCTAAGTCACTACAGAAAGTACTGTCGCTAAAAGGCTTGAATAATTTTCAAAACCTACCAGCATGCTGAAGGAGGGAGAGATTTGGACGTGGGGATGAGGAAGTGAACCTTTTGGAAAGGGAACACTACATCTCTGTGTAATTTTTTTTTCTCTCAGTGTTTAGGCTTGTTCAACAGTAATCCAAGTGTTTCAGTTTGTAACCCAGAGCCAGTAAAGGGCCTGGCACAAAACCACGAGATTTAAAATTCTGCGTCACACCAGCTGTCTGCTAGCAGACAGAAGGGATAGGTTGTGCTCGGGGGGAGGAATAACAAGCAAGTGGAGGAAACAATAACAAGCAACATTTAGATTTACAAATAGCAACAAATAGATTTACTAGAGCTTAGGGCAAGTTGCAGATTTGTTTGGTGACTTCATGCACGCAGCTCATCTCACCTGATGTAATTCCAGTCCATGTTTCCTGTCTTGGTATTTTATCCAGGGTATGAAGAATGATTCCCCCCTCCCCATTGTCATGCATGCTGTAACTCATCACAGAGCCACCCTGCATGAAACAAGCTGGACAGCTGTCTGTTTGGCTCCTGCAGGATCTGAATATGTTAATTTTACACAGTAGCAGTGATTAAAGTAAGTTGTGAATCTGTACATTCATTTTTCTTTCAGGGTCTAGCAGTTTTTTGCCTCTGGGGGGAATGGAATTCCTGCTAAACAGTATTACGTGCTTCCAATATACATGATACATCAATATTGCCCTTATAAGTGCTCTGCAAAATTCTGCTTTGCCTTGTTCCCAGACGAACTCTTCTCCTGTACTCTCCTTGTTGGCTCATTTTCTCAGTTTTTTTCTTAGGGAAACAAGCAGGATATAGCTAAAGAACTCACAGGAAAGATTGTGTATCTCCTTTATTTGAGACATTGTATTAGCAAGGAAGTGACATCCCACTTGTCGAGGTCAGTGTTGCTGTGTAAACAAAAGGTGAAGCTCAGAACAGTGGGGGGTAGATATTCTTCTCCCTGTTGGCCCTTCCAATGCCTTGTGCACTGAATGCCACAGCGTCTTCCAGTGGGAGAGGCTACAGAATAGGCATGTGGAAGTACCACCCATCCTGTTCTTTGCAGGTCATCACTTCTACTTATTTCAAAGCCAAATGTTCCGTAAGTCATCTTATTTCAAAGCCAAATGTTCCGTAAGCCAGCTAGAAAGTAAAACTCAGGCTAATTATATGCCTATTTTTCAAATAGTAAATATGTGAAGGTTGTACACTATGGTGATTTGACTTCTTTTTTTAAGCATGAATACTAAGAACTGCTCTATATTCTTTTCAGACCCTAGGACTGTATTTTCCTGAAACATACTTTCCTGTAACTGGATTTTTATGAGCCCACACTTCACTTGAGGATGTGATGTTTATGAAGCACAAGAGAATTTGCTTGTTGTGTACTGTGAAAAAGCAGAATGAGCAGTAGATCATATTCTTTCAAAAGGTTAGATTTTCCAAAGCAGACTCATTTTCCTTTTTACTTCATATTTTTCTTCAGTTGAATCAACACCAAGTGCAATAACAGGTTTGGGGTTTTTTGTTGTTGTTTTTGGTTTTTTTATGGTTTTGATTGTTTTGTTTGGTCTTTTACATGAGGAGTTGTAGAAAACCGAGTAAATATAGAGAAAGAACCTCAAGAGTTCAATAATTGGCTCTATACAAAATCTACATGAATGAAATAATATTTTTAGAAGTTTTTAGAACAACATTTGCTGACTCCTTTTGTAGTTAAGAAGCCAATACATTAAAAACCCAGTCAAGTCTATTGTCCAATACAGAGCCATTTCAGTATTGAGTTTGAATTTGCCCTTCTGATTTAGCGTTACTGAAAACTGTTTGGATATAAGGCTGGAGCACTTTTTTGTCCATGCAGTGTTTCCTCTGCCCCTTGCAGATCCCTGTACCTCAGACTGTCTTGCTCAAAACCATCCTATATGTACACTATTCAATGCAGATCAATTCAGATCAATTTCCTGTGTTGCTTTTTCTTCTCATTTGGTATATGTACTGTGCAATGGAAAGATACACTGAAATTGCTTTGCCTCTTCTGATAGCCAGTGGTGTTTATCAAAGTTTGATCAAGCCATGATTGCCCTTGTTGAAATGAAGCAAAACAAAACCATGCCAATTGATCATAGATAATTTTTATGTTAGTGAGAAATAAAATACCTCAAACCAATACACCTCTCACACTACTGCTTGAATAAAAATATTATAATTGTATATAGTTCTGCCCAAGGTCAGTAGGTGGCTGCTTTTACACTAGCCTTGGGAGATAAGATCAAGCCATGGGTAGAGTTTGTAGTGCCAAACAGGTCAAGTCAGTTGTATCCTTATCTGCAGGAGCAAATCTCAAGAGTAACTCCCTTCTTATCAGCCCCCTTTCCCCCTTCTTCCTTCCCCCTCCTCATTCTTGAATCTCTACTTTGCTAGAAAATTGGTGCCTAGCTCTCTGACTGTGTGAACAGCAAAGGAATTTGGACTTTCGTGCAATTTGAGGTCATCAGCTCTCATGAGAGCATAAGGTATAATAATGTTAACATCAGTCCACTCGGATCATATCCATAACACCCATTTATAATACCTCTAGGCTCTGTCCACTCTTCACTAAGTATGTAGAGAAGGGATTTCAGCTATTTTGAACTTGTGCTGCAGAAGAAATTCCTCACTGACTGTGCTGTCACAGAGACTTTCTGTAAGAAGATTTTAAACACATTGCCTCTCCAGTTATGCTTCATGTGTGTACTTAGTACACACATTAGAAATCAAATGACCAAGTAGGAAACTGTTGTTAAGCTATAGATAAGAGCCCTATTATAGCAAAAGGTCACGGCAAAGCAGAGGCAGCACAAGAGATGTCTGTTGATTGTTCATATGTCCTAATGATTGCAATCATTTTTGGAGATGAAGCTGTTTCTTTTTTGTTGTTCTTTAGAAAACTCAGTAGTTAGACAGGTGAAATCCAATAGTCAACCAGGCAAACTAAAGTTTATTAAAATAGTATTGTCCTTGGGCAAAATCAGAGGATCTTTTCTGATCTTGAATTATTTACATACATTATTTACTAATTGTGACCTGTTGTGTTTCTCAGCTTTCTTGTCTCCATTTCTTCTGAAATAATCGTACCTCTTTCAAGTTGTGAACATTTTTTGTCTCTGTATGCCTACACCACGCATACTTCAGAGCACACAGACTTTTCTAATCTACTTAAAATGAGAAAAGTGACTGTCTCATCCTTGCATTATTTCAGGATGTCTCTGTGTAGTTCAGGGCCCAGTTTAAAATTATTTCCCTTGTATTTTAAAAATTCCACGTAAACCTTACATGGAATTTCAAGTATCAGCCGAAATCTTACCTTCTTTCCTCACCCACTTCTTACCATTTCTTCTCCTCTGCTGTTAATAGTCTCTGATATTGCATTGTTTTTAACTTAGCACAGTATTCTGGCAAACAACCCGTGTGGAAGAAAAAAAATTATTTTATGATTGTTATTATTGACTGGAGAGTAGCAAACAAGAAAGGTGGTCATTCTGTTTCAATTAAAGAATTAAAAACCCCATCAGGAGCTGATGCCATTATGCCCTTTGAAGTCTGGTCATCTCAATATAGTTCTGAGTTATGGAATTATGGTCAGGGCTCCCATGGTATCTTGTGCTTTGGCAGATGCTGGTCTCTAGTCTGTGCTGTGAGATTGAGTTTTTGTGAAATGATTTATACTTGGTTATTAATATAGGCTTTGATAACGTAACGTAAATGCATCCCTAATCCTGTGCTGATGATTATTTGGTAATGCATGATTCAGAATACTGAGCTGCTAGGAGAGAAGATTTTCAATTTATTTAAGTGATTCTGTCAGTCAGCTTGATCTAAGCCTCCACCCGCCTCTCCCTTGGAATGATACACAGAGGGATGATGCTTACCCGCAGTAGAAACTGCTATGCCACTGCGATACAGCCAGAGAGGGTACCTGAGCCTGGGAGGTGGGAAATGCTCTTAGTCCTCCTGTCAATCAAGGAAAAATCTTGGGAATTCTGGACTCATGACTTGGAAGGATTTGGAGTCAAAAGCAGTAAACATGAACTGTGGTCGACTTACAGTCGAGGAAGGGGAGGGATATCATTCAGAACCAGATTCATCAAAGGGTAACAAAAGAGAAGAAAGAATCTTCCAGATTTGACCAATAAGACAGACTTTTTTCTCTTTTGCCAAATTTCATTGCTTATCTCACTGTTGGTTAGCTAAAGTACAAAATAGGCTTTTAATAGCGTTATCTTAACACCAATTTTAATGTGAGAAGCTCAGCTCTGGAAGAAAGGGGAAGGGGAAACAGAAGGGGAAGGGACCTGACAGAATGTGCACGTTAAGGAGATGTGCACGTTAAGGAGATGGATCTTTCACTGCCATAAGGTGGCTTTTTCTCTCTGTGCTTCCAAATGAGTTGGTGATCGGAGCCCTGCAGGGAACCAGAGATGAATAGCCGTAGTTACATGAGGTATGGATGCAGTGGGACTCCAGTACTTCAGGACAGACATTGTTGGATGCTTTTGTTAACAGATAATTAAGCTTCCCCTCATATCTTAAATATGCTAATTATAAAACTTTCTAAATATAGAAGAGGAAAAGTCCCTCTTTTACCTCGAGCCTATGAATAAATATTTTTAAATATTAGCTTCTGTTTTCTTTAACAACTATGGTTCCTCTGAAGAAGTAGCTTTTGTAAAATGTTCCTCTTAAGGCAGGAGGAATGTTCTCTTTTCTATGATCGTGCTTACCAGTGTCAGGGACAACAGTAAGGGTGTGGCAGGCAAGCTCTGATGAGGAGTTAACATCCTGGTAGTTTTTTTTCCTCTCTGGCTCGACCACAGAGCGGGCAGTAGGGAGTGTGCTGCGGTTGCGGTTGCGGTTGCGGCAGTACAAAACCTGGCATCTTTGCTTAAAGCCACCACTGTTGGCAGTTTGAGCCAAAAGGTTAAACTTTGCATTGAAGCAGCTGATGGCCAGGTGCAGACCTGTGGCGGGGCACTGCACACAAGGCAGCTGGTGACAACATCTTTTCAAACCACTGCAGCAGATTCACTTTCACAAGTCTCTTGGTGCCCTAAAAAGTTTTGCCCTCTTTTTCACTAAGAAGCACAAATCCAGCTGAAAATATGTGCCCTGCTAGATCCAGGCTTGTGTCTTGCCAGCTGGTGGTACAAAGGGGAGAGCACAGACCACTGAGTTTTGGGGACTTCAAAAGATCTGTCTGGCTTGGTAAACTGTTCTGACCAACTAAATGTGCCCTCTGACCCCATTGCAGTGGCCAAGCAACAAAAACCCACATTAGATGAAGCCACTGTGAATGCTGATTCTGGGCTTCAGCCTTAAAATTGAGTCATTTCACTGTCTCAGCAGGCTAGGTCATTCTTGTGGCACTTGCCATTCCTGAGTTGGGAAGCATCAACTCATTGAAAAGTGTAATCTGCATTCACAGATACCTCAGGTCATCAACCAGGCATCCACCAGCTGATGGCCCAAGTGATCACTGCACTGCAGGTAGGAGCCTGCAGAGACCTTAGTAAGGGCAGCTATAACCCTTAATCTCCAGCAGTAGTGTGTGAGCAGAGCATGAGAGGCTTATCAACTTTCAGATTTTAGCATAAATTTCCAGAGATGAAGCTAGGCAAAGATCTTCCTATTACTCCTGCAGCACCTGCAGTTTTATTCCATATTCTAAAAAGATGCCATTAATACCAAACCCTATGGAATGAATGTGGGATGCCACCATGTTAACCAAGCCACTATTATGAGTAAAAAAAATTTAGGTGGTTTAGGTAATTTTTTAGAGGCCATGTAGGAGTGAAATAGCAATTCATCTAGTTAATGATTATGGGGAAAAAACAGGGCAGCTGACTGAGTTACTTAATTACCTCAACCTCTCTGCCCTCACTTCTGTCTGTACCTACTCAGTCAAATTAACTCACTCAGCTTTCTCAGAAGAGCAAGGTCTGAGAACATCACTACCAAAGAGAGGCACAGATTTTGTGTTTTTGTTATATTCTCTTCATCTCTGTGTTTCTGGATGCAGAGGAAGGGTGGAGCTTTTTTGCAAGAGCTCAAAAGTAGGATTATTTGGGCTCTAGTTATGCCTCACTGTCATGAATTGATGTGCAAAACCCTATATAGTTAAAGCCACAACCTTGAAGAGCTAACAAACTTGAAAAGGGTCTTAAGGGGAAATATAGGGAAAAGCAATTTGGCTGAGGGTGCTCTGGAATTAAACGGCAGAAGTAGAAACAAACCCTGAGAACAGATACGTCCCCTTGGAGAAGTTGATGGGCATCAAAGCACAGAGAGAAATTTGCATGTCTTTATTTCAATGGGAGTTGAGTGCCCATACAGCTGTAGCTAGCTACATCTTATTGTTGCTAAATACCTTTAAAAATCTGTCCTAATTTTATTTTGGGCCAGTGTACTGTGTCATTCCTCTGGCCACAAGAAGGATTCATTCATCCCCAGAAGAGCAGATACTGAAATAGCAGGCTCAACTCTCTCATTAATTTCATCTTATTTGAGTAAAATATTTCATCCTACCCACAATTTTGCTTACAAAGTATCTATTCTTAAATGTCTTACAGTGTTTATTTTCATTAGGCTCTAGCAGCCTTCTTGTACTAGGACAGACTCACTTCATACTATACTCCTGCAGGTGTAACTGCATTATGTTCTGTGAAGTTATTTTTAGTTTACACTGATTATATAGGGCCTACCTAGTGTGAGTCACCTGCTAATTCTCTTCAGCATGAAGAAAAATAGATCTACTTGGTTCCAAATAATTTTTTTTAATGTAAGCTAAATTTAGACCTATGAATAATACATTCCACAGCAGGTAACAGGAATTAAAGGGATGTGACAGTTCGAGCATGACATGTGTCAAGTCAGAAAAGAAACTGAACATACACAGATTTGGTAATATCAACAAACCTCTTGCAGGCTTGAGCACAGGACAGCCCATGGGTGTTGGAAGCTGTAACATCACCTCCTTTAAATCTCTCTCATTTTTCCTCTCCTAGGAAAGAGGTATAGCTTGGGTTTGTTCAGAAAATCTGAAGTCCCTCGAGTTTGACTGAAAGATGTGTCTATTTCCAGGTTTATCCCAAAGCATCTGCTAAAAGCAATTTTGTAGCTAGTTCCTCACTTCATAGATTCTCCCTGGGGACATAAATCTGGATAGCTTGTCCCCCTTTTTTTTTTAAATAAACAACTGAACAAAAACCTGCACAAAAAAAAATCCCCAAAACAAAAAAAACCCACCCAACCAGATCCAAATCCCCACCCTCTAGTTTCCTCTTTTTACACATGGATGCTGACTGAAGGCAGTTTCTGATGATGGCTGTGGTATTAAAGAGGTATTTTATAATTTCCGTGTTTCCAGTGGTCTCCTTTAATGGAAGGCAGGTGTAAGTGGTGGTTTGTAACCATAAAGCAGGTAGATGTTGACATTGTGTTTGCAATGTTATCCTCACAAGTTAGTGGGAACAGATGGGATCCACCCAAGGGTGATGAGAGAGCTGGCAGAAGAGCTCGCCAAGCCGCTCTCCATCATCTACCAACAGTCCTCGCTCACTGGGGAGGTCCTAGATGATTGGAAATTGGCAAATGTCATGCCCATCTACAAAAAGGGCTGGAAGGAGGACCTGGGAAATTCCAGGCCTGTCAGCCTGACCTCAGTGCCTGGCAAGGTTATGGAGCAGATCATCCTAAGTGCAATCACACAGCACCTACAGGATGGACAAGGGATCAGACCCAAACAACAAGGGTTTAGGAAGGCAGGTCCTGTCTGACCAACCTATTTATGAATAGCTTTATGTTATCAACACCATCTTTTTATAATGTTGATGAGTAGCTTTGTTGGACCTTGTTTTTGAAAAGCCTACAGAATTTTTTTTCTTGGGTATCAGGATTTGCTAATGGTTTTCCTTTTAAAATGTGTGCATGTAGTCATGATACTGAATCTATAAAAAAGGGTTCCTCTAGTTATATTCTCTTCAACTGTGACATGCAAATTCAGTACTTTCAAATTCAGTTGCTAGCTTGGTGCATGTAAACCTTAACTGTAATTGGATCGCAGGTGTGGAAACAATAAACCAAACCAATAAAAACGTATATATATTTTTTTTAATTTCTATGACAGGCAAATTGTTTTTTCCTAGTACTGTTATCAATGACAGTACAGCTTTCAAATGCATTAAAAATATTTTTGAGTGAAAGGATTAAAGGTGTAACTGATCAGAAAAGTGGTGTTATTACTCAAACACAAAGAGCACCCTAAGGCTGGGTCAACTGTTTAAAATATAGAGGGAAATCTTAGCTAATCAAGATTTAACAAATGTTTTCTTCACTAAAATGTGAAGCTTGGCTGAAAGAGAAGCAGTTTATAAAATGATATCAAAGTCACTAACCAAGGAAGGGAAAAATGGTTCTGGCGGTGTTGGAATGAACCATAAGAGGATTTCAGGGGAAAGAATTAACTTGTAAATAACTTCATTTGAAAACTTAAACACATTTGGATTTCTTGGGAATAAGATCTTTTAATCAGTGTGGATTGGAATGGCTAACTAGGTGGTGTATTTTTCAGCAAGTTTTTTGGCAAGAACGTATAGTGAAGTTCTGTATTTGTCAGAATACAGAATACTTCTGAATGCTTAGTCTTCAAAATAAAATTTCTACTTTTAATCCTTCTGAAATGAAAATGAAAATTTCTCTTAGAATCAGCTCAAGTGGGCTTCTGCTTGTATGTGTCAACATCTTGAATGTCAGTAAGCTATAAACTTTATACTGCTATGAATGTTTGCTCTTTTACTCCTTTGCATCTATTCAAGTTAAAATAAGTAATTTTTCACAGAGTAAATTGTAAACGAAATATCTTTTAAAGTAGATATTTGGGACTTCTGTAATTCTAACATGGTCAGAATACAGAAGTGGGTACAACCAGGAGTACAATTTGTAAAGGTATTTGTTGGATGAAACATTTGACGACAAGGAGACATTATTTATGGCCCTTTGTTAAGTAGAAAATAGCACCACATTACTTTTTTCCATGTTTCTTATTTTTAAGAGCAATACCCCTTGTTTGGGTTTTCTAGGCCCGCCTTAGCCACAATTTCCCATGTGCAGTAGTATCAGAGATGAAAAAGTGAACTTGGTGCTTATAGCAGTACACCTATTTTAACAATATTACCTACACATAGGAAATGTTGGGATTATTTGTCAATGTATGGCTAAATAACAGGGCACTTCTCATCACAGTCCACTTCGAAACTTGTTTCAGTCATTACCTGTGAAGCTTAAAGATCATTAGTTTTACTTTAAAACATAAAAGCAGAGCTGAGCTCAAGTAAACCAATGCCATGTTTTACCAGCCACTGTGCAAAGCCTTTGGTAAAGGCTACATAATCAATAGCTCACAGACAACATACAGTGCTGATACATCTCTGCAGTTAACTGTATAGCCACACAGATAACCATGCAGAAAGGCATGGTTATTGCCTTACTCTGTGCATTAGCAGCTTCTGTCATTGCCTGGAAGACAAAATCCGCAATGCTAAGGAGAGTAAGAGGTTTACAATCTTTGCCATATTTGATGTGGTGTGAGTGTTGGGGAGGAGAAGAGGTCCTGTCGGTATGCTTATCTGCTCTTGTTATTCCTAGTCCTGAGCTAAGGTCAGTTAGGTCCCAACATACGTTCAATGAAGGGAAGCTCTGTGGTGTGGTATTCTGGGATTTGGTGGAAAAGAGAACTCGATAAGATCTAGACTTTCTTTTTAGAGCAAGACTGCTGTAAAACCACTGGGGTTTTCCACAGAGTGAGCACAGACAATATGATTGGATGCATTGCATCACTCCATATTAATGAGATCTTTACAGATAAAACCATACTTACCTGTTGGATGGAGACTTAAAAACTACTACTAATAAGTACAAGAAAGTTTCTGACACTTGGACTTCCTGCTAAGTCATTTAGAATAGTAAATCGTTCTTTCTTAGCTGCAACAACCCTGTCTCAGAAGAAAGGACAGTATGTGCATGCAGGAAAACACACAAGTTTTTCTCCTGAATTTAGTGGCAGCCTCCATTGAGGTTAGCAGAAGGGAATGGCTATATCAGGTTTGGGGCAATTTTATGGCAGAAGTGGCTTCACTGAATTACTCCTGATTTCTGACCCTACCCTTTTCTCCTCACCTGTGGAGCCTTCCTATCTCAGTTGTATTTTGTTCTTTTCCTGCAGGAGAAAATACAAGAAAACGTCACAAAGGTAAGAGTAAATCACAAAGGACTGGAAGGTATTTGTGAGTTATCTGTCTCTTTTTGTTAGGGAGTTTGAAAGAGGATTTTCCCATTACCAGGTTGGTGGGTTTTTTTCAGGGAAGTGCCATTTTTCAGGGAAGTGTTTTCTCCTTTGAAGGTTCATCTTGTGCTGCTGCTGCTCCACATCTCCTCTGCTGCTAGTGGTAGTCCTCCCCTCTGATATTAGAGGTAGTTCTCTCTGAGGAAGAATGGAAATATTTGTCCTTGAAGGTCAAATCCTAATAAACATAACACTGCTTCTTCTGCAAAATCTGCTGGTTCACTTTTATTGCTTGGTCATGCTGCAATAACAAAATGAATGGCAGGCTTGTAGCGTTACTAATAATCCATGCCTTTGCAGTAGACTGAAGAAAAATAGGAATCCTGTTGATTAACAGTCCATATTACAGCCTCCAGATCTAGTTATCTTACTGCTTCCTTGCAGGAGGGAGGCTCAGTGGGCGCCTTTCACAGATTAATTTTCTTTCTTTGGAACCCTTGAGCTTGGTTGTTTCAGAACATGCACTTTGCAGCACAAAGGTTTTTTGATGGTGTGCTGATTTGCCCTCCCATGCAAGTGGACTGTTAATTGGTAATTGATGTCATGGCATCCTGAACATCTTTAGTTCATGTTGACTTTAATTGGATTTAAGAGTGTAGTGACTCAACTCTGCTGAATATGCCCTTTAATATTGTGTGATGATAAAGAGTGCTGGCAGATAAGCCAGTGGGATGATGTGGCAGGTAGGGCATCACAGCCGTCACTCCCGTTTGCTATCACCCTTTGCTGAAGATGATTTCTCTAATGCAGCATTGGCAGGACAGGCTGTGTGTGTGCTCATGTGTCACAGCCACGATAAACTGAGGTGTGGTGGCTTGAGTCGTGGACAAGGTGGGTTTAAGATATGACAGTTTAGTGAAAAATACTGATTTGGAGATTTCTGTGCTGAACTGTGCAAGTGGGCATTGTGTAATGTGAGACACAAGAACAAAGAGAAGGTAAATATGCTGCCAGTTGTTTTCTTAAATGTGGGGCTGACACTGTAGTTTTGTTTGCAGTTCTACTTTTTTCGCCATTTCCCTTGATGCTGCCCTGATTGCTAATTAATTATAAACATGTCTCTGGCTGGAGGTCTTGAGTTGCTGCAAGAGGATTTGTTCTGGGACTAAGATTTTTTTCCAGAATGAATGATTGCACTGTGTATGTGTGTGTGTGTGTGTGTGTGTGTGTGTGTGTGTGTGTGTGTGTGTGTGTACCTTGCACAGCTTGCATTGTCGATACATTGCCTTGAGTACTGTGTCTTATTTGGGTGTCTCTTCTGTGGACATAACCATGCATTAGAGAGGTTTGTATTCAACATCTCTTTTGTATGGGAGACTTTCTGTGAGCCTCAAAAGAGAGATGAAGTATGTTAACAGCTTCTACAAGCTGAATACATTGTATCAATGACATACAGAGAATACAATATGTCAGTCTGTTTAAATATAGCATTACAGGGGTTTGTGCCCAGTGGGATTTTGAACTTTCTGGGTTTTTCTCTTACTGTTACCTATGCCAGCTGCCTGACTGATGGTGTGCTTCCTTGCAGCATCTGTACAAATGGGCTTCATGGCCCTCTCATGTCTAAGAAATGATGTGAGCTCTGCAGAGGCCCAGAGGCCACTCCAGGGACTGGCACACAGCAATTGCTCAGCAGCTACTCCTGATAACCTTGCTCAATGGGTGCTGACTGCCAGCACAGAGGGCTCTGTAGTGCAGGTCTCAAGGTGACCTGCTGCTGTATCTCTCACTTTGCAGCGGACAGCTCGAGAGAGCCAGTGGGTGCCCCTTTTGACTCCTTGCTCACACACACACTCACTCTGATGTGCTTCTTCCTTCTTCAAGCTCAGCTGTAGGTTTCCTGCAGCAGAGTCTCAGGTGTCAGATTTATAAAAATAAATAATTTAATGGAGAGATAGAGCAGCAGGTCAGCTTGAGAGGGTCTCCAGAGAGGGACCCAGAGCAAAGTAATCCATGGGGAATTATACCCTTATGATTTACACACCCTCTTCTCACATGCTCTTCATGTGCCTTGAATGCACCTCTTGGTCCAATGGTGATTTTTGTTCTGGCATCTTCTAACATCTTATTTGGTTATTTCTCAAGTGTCCATGCAGGCCATTAACTGTTCTTATCTTGTCAAGTTGCAGCTTGTCCTAGTGCCTCTAGTCTCCTTATCTTCTGATTTGTGCTTCTGGTGCGCCTGCTTGCTGGCAGAGCCTAGGAAACTAAAGAAGCCCTAGACTTAGGATAAATGTTACTTAGCAACAACCAAAACATCAGTGTGTTATCGATAATCTTCTCATACTAAAGCCAAGACACAGCACTGTACCAGCTACTAGAAAATTTACTAGGCAAATTAATTATCCCAGTCGAAAGCATATCTAGGTATAACTTCACAGATTGAGGCCTAAAGCCTCAGCAAATCCAGGTACTCCTGCTAAGCAAGTGAAGCTAAGAAGGCTAAATCCACACTATATTGTAACTCTATGTATCTCATTATACTTAAAATGTATTTATTTATGCTAAAGAACAAGGATATCAGAATAAGAAATGTAAGCAAAGTGTCCTTGAAATATGACTATGGTCCTGAAAGAAGCATTCTAAGGGGCTCTGCAAAATACTAAAGTGATTTCTTTAAAAAATATTGTACTCTGATTAATAAAGGTTGAGATTTCATACAAACCACAGGGCCAGAACATCAAACTTTTCCTAATCTTCAGGAGGATTTTGTTGTTTCTACTTCAGATTATTAGGCAGGAAACTCGTAAGCAAGATCTTTTCCATCCCTTTCCCCCTTTCTTATTCTTTCTCATGTATGTATGTGCTTCTTAATTCAGATTTGCTGTAGCATTTAGTTAATATATTCTTGGAGTGAATAGTGTGGGACACAAGAGGGGAAATCATAAATGTAATGGCATTATTTACAAAAAATAGTGGAAAGTATTTTCCCCCCAAATTTAGTAGATAGTAAACGTCAAGGTTACTTATACTGACACCTCTATAGATTAAAATAATCCACTATCACTTTTGGATTATTATTGCCTTGCAAGTGTCATTCTAAGTAATCTTTGAGTTAGGCATTTACTTGGGACCAAATCCTGTGAGAAAAATGCCGAACTGGGTTTAATGGCATCTTTTTGTGCTATTGGGCACACTAAAGAGAACTTCATTAGAATGAAGCATCAGTGCTCTCTCAAAGCTGATTGTCTGAGTAAGGACGTTATCACAGAATGGGTAAGGTTGAAAGGAATCACAGTGGATCATCTGGTCTAACTTCCCTGCTCAAGCAGGATCATCCTGGAGCACATTGCACAGGATTGTGTTCAGCTGGTTCTCGAACAACTTCAGTGAAGGAGACTCCGCAACCTCTCTGGGTAATCTGTTCCAGTGTGGGATCGCCAGCACAGTAAAGCAGTTCTTCCTCATATGCAGGCAGAATTTCCTGTGCATCAGTTTCTACCTATTGCCTCTTGTCTTACTGCTTAGCACCACCAAGAAGAGCCTGGCCCCATCCTCTTGACACCTTCCTTATAGGTACTTATAGGTGTTGATAAGGTTTTCTCTCAGTCATCTTGAGGCTGAACAGCCCAACTGTCTCACCCTATCCTTGTAAGAGAGATGCTTCAATCCCCTAATCATCTTTGTTGCCCACTGCTGGATCTGCTCCAGGAGCTCCATGTCTCTCTTGTACTGAGGAGTCCAGAAGTGGAACAATACTGCAGATGTGGCTTCCCCAGAGCTGAGGGGCAAGATCACCTCCCTTGACAATAGCAATACTCTTCCTAGTGCATGCCAGGATACCATTGGCCTTCTTGGCCACAAGGGCACACTGCTGGCTCATGGACAGCTTATTGTCCACTGGGACCGCCAGATCCTTCTCTGCAGAATGAGTCCTCAGGCACCTCTCCTGATCTCCACAATCTTTCAAAGATGTTCATGAGCGGCCTGTTTATGGTATCCACCAGCTTTCTGAGCTCTAGTGGATGCATTTTGTCTTCCTTCCAACCTTCCTTTACCCTGGTCTTCTGGGTGAGAGATCCCTGCAGGTTGGTCTTGTCAGTGAAGTTACTTTGCCTTCTCTGTGTCCTCTATTACCAGGGTCCCCCCTCCATTTGGTAATGGGACCACTTTTTCCATAGTTTTCGGTTTGCTACTGATGTATTTGAGAAAGCCCTTCTTGTTGTCCTTGACATCCTTGGCCAGATTTAATTCCAGATGGGCCTTGGCCTTCCTTATCTTGTTTCTACTTACTGTGACAGCCTCTCTGTATTCATTCCGAGTGGTCTGATCCTGCTTCCATCTCCTGTGTATTTTCTGCATGTCCTTGAGTAATAACAAGAGTTCTTTGTTCATTCATGCAGTTTTCTTGCCCCCTTTACCTGAATTCTTGCTCATTGGGTTACATCATTCTTGAGCCTAGAGGAAGTAATCCTTGAATATCAACCAGCTCTCTTAGACTCTTCTTCCCTGCAGAGCATATTCCCAGATATGGGATTCTTCCCAGAAGATCACTGAAAAGGCTAAAGTTAGCTGTCCTGCAGTCTATAGTTGCAATCTTACTCAGCTGCCCTGCTTCTTTCTTGCCCAGTACTGAACTCCACAGTCTCATGGTCACTACAGCCAAGGCTGTCCCCCACCTTACATCTCCTACAAGGCCTTCCCTGTTGGTTAGTATAAGATCAAACAGCACACCATTCTTTCTGGGATTCTCCACTACCTGTGTCAGAAAGTTGTCATCCATGCTTTGCAGGAACCTCCTGGACTGTTTGTATTTTGCTGTGTTGTTTCTCCAACAGTTGTCACGGTAGTTAAAGTTCCCCACAAGAACCAGTGCCTGTGACTTTAAAGCAGCTTCTAGCTGTCTGTAGAAGGCCTCATCCACTCTCTTCTCCTGATCAGGCATCCTGTAGCAAACACCCACGACGGTGTCACCCTTACTAATTTGCTCTTTTATCCTAACCTATAGGCTGTCGACTTGCTCAGCATCCACCCCAGGACAGAGCTCAATACATTCGAAGTGTTGTACATTAGAGGGCAACTCCACCACTGTACGTTCCTGCTCTGTGTCTCCTAAACAGCATGTTTAGGAGACATGACAACATTCCAATCATGTGAGCTATCCCACCACATCTCCGTAATTGCAATGAGATCAAAGCCCCGTGTCTGCACGCAGATCTCTAGTTCCTCCTGTTTGTTCCCCCTACTGCTTGTGTTGGTGTACAGGCACTTTATAGAAGTATTTGATTGTGTCAGTATCCCAGTAAGGGGTGCAAAGGGATGCCCCAGTCCTGTCTTGTTGGGTACATCTTTGGCTGCTTGTGCTTGATTGAGATTTTCACTCTGAAGCCTCCTTTTGCTACTAGGGTGGTTACTATAGTTCTCCCTTTCTCATACTTTATCTTTGTGGAGCCTGGCTATGTCCCCCTTCCTCCTTCAAATCTACATTAAAACTCTGTCAATGAGCCTGCTAACTCCTGAGCTAAGATCTTTTTTCATCTTTGAGACAGGTGGACCCTGTTTTTTGCCAGCAGGCTCTGTGTCATACAAACCAACTCATGATCAAAAACTGCAAAATTCTGCTGGTAATGCCAGTCTGAAAGCCAGATGTTCATTTGCATGATTTTCCCATTTCTACCCCATAATTCCCTGCAACTGGCAGGACAGAAAGGAACACAACTTGTGTTTCACATCCCTTGACCAGTTGTCGAAATGTCCTGAGGTCCCTCTTGATTGTCTGCAGCCTTCTTGTTGGGACCTCATTATTGCCTACCTGGAAAACCAGCAGAGGGTAATAATCAGTGGGCAGTACTGAGCTAGGAAGTTTCTTGGCGATGTCCCTTACCTTGGCCCCCGGGGAGGTCAGCACACCTCCCTATGGATTGAGTCTGGTCAACATTATCAAGCCCTCAATTTGTCTCAAAAGGGAGTCACCTATGACTAGTACTCTTGTTTTTGTCTTAATTAAGGAAGTTGTGATGCAAGGCTGCTCTGCCCTAGGCAACCCCTCCATACCAGAAGAACCATCATCTACATTCTCATTTCTCTGGTCCTCATTTCCCTGGTCTTCAGATTCCATGGTCTTATACCATGCCCTATAAGGGCACATGGGGAGGTGAGGTAGGCTGGGAGGGGATTTGGCTGCCACCCCAAGCAGAAACCCATTTCCACTCCCCTTCATCTCTAAGGTCACCTCCTTCTGCCTGGTGGTGAGAGGGTAGGGGATCCATTGCTTCTTGTGAAGTGGATGGTGGGTGCATTTGTCTAAGGCATGGTAGAGTGCAGCTCTGCCAGTCAATCTCTTCCTCAGAGTCCCTAATACTAGTATTTCTACTTCATCTCTCAGCTCTGCTTCTAGGCTGAGCAGATCATTGACCTGATCACACCTCACACAGCTATTGTCTCTGCTGCCCTCTGAAAGCAGTGAAAGACTGGCACTCCTTGCAGCCTGAGACCTGCATGCTTTTGCAGGAGCTCTGCACGGGTTGCCACATACTTTCTGGTGTGCGCAATGGAAGAACATTTTATCTGAGTGGACACCGTTCCTGAGCTCTCTTGCAGGACCACCAGCTGAGATAACTGCTTGAGCTGACAGTGCCTCAGTGCCTTTCCTACTCACCCTGCCTGTGTGAACTGTCACGCTGTGCCGTGCCCTGGCTGATGTGCCATGCTCTGTTCACCATACTCCTGGTCAGTTGAGCTCCTGGGGGTGACTTACGTGTGGGTAGGAGTGGGTGCTCTCTCTGCTGGTGCTGCCCAAGCTGAGTCAGAGCTGCCTCTGGGTCGTGGCTCCACTACTTTCTGCTCTGGGAGGGGGTGGCTAAGGTGCCTCTCTCTGCTCTTGATACACCTTGATATGAGGCAATGACAACAACAACTTGCTTTATTTCATGTCATAGCTTCCATTTTAATGACTCATGATGCATGAAGGACTCGAGCACCAATTTGTTTATTGATGGAGCTTAAAGACAGCAAGGACTGAAGTGGCAGTAGGTATCAATAATCAGCAACCCTGCTGTCTCAAGCAATGCTGTGTTTTGAAGGTTGTTAAAAAAACCTCTACAGTTGAACCAGATGGATTAGTCTTCTACCCTGTTCTAAAGCTTGTAAAGGTTAAGAGGCTAGAAGGCTGACAAGCGTGGCAGCTTCCAGGGATGAGAGCTTTATCCCCAGAATCTGAAGGACTCTGCCCTCAAGATGCGCAGCAGTCACCTAGAGGAAGGCAGTGCTCGAGATCATTCAGTGTCGGGGTGTGGAAGGATTGTCACATTCAAACCTTTAGGCTGTGAATATCAGTATGGAGATACAAGGATACATGAAATAGATGAATCTTCCCTGCTTTTAAAGCAAGATATGAATTACCTGGAGGCCTCAAGTTTCCAGCATAGAGCATTCATGTGCGGAAAATCCTAAACACCTGAAGGTTTTGACTCTTTTGGGACCAAACCTCAAGAGGTTTGGTGTTGGCAGGAACAGTCTTTCCCAAATCTCTCAGGACTTCCTGAGTGACCGTTTCCAGTGCATGTGATATTTCAGTTTCATTTCACCCCTTTTCTCATCTGGATTGTCTGAACACTGGGAGAGCAGTGTCCCAGTTGTTCTGTCTGTGGGACCCTATGGGCAGGCCAATGCTATGCTTTTTGTCAATGTCCTTGAGAAACAGTGAGAGGTTAGTGGACGTCAACATGATTTGTTACCTTTTTAATCTCTAGAAAGCAATGGTTAACCTTTACTTATCAACATAGCCTTGATACGGTGCTCTCATCTGAATTCAGAACTGAGACATCTTGGAAGGAAAATATAGTTAAAGCTGAATTTTCCTCATTGTTTTTCCAGTAATTTTAATCTGGCATGCATTTAAAGAATAGATTTGTGATACTTCTGAATTGCATCCTTATTATCCTTTAATGTTTCAATTAATACTACTATGTTAATAAGAGTTGCACAGTTGTTAGAACTTGGAGACAGGGCTCCTGACTCAGGTGATTTGGAACCTATTCAGGACAGTTAAAAAAGGGACAGAAGGTGGTACAGAATCTTGCAGTTGTTTGAAACCTCCAGAGTTTGTCGCATAACTAGCAAAAGCACTTTGCTTATGTGTAGCTATAAAGTTGTGAATTGCTTCCATTAATCCTGTGTTGGAAACATGGATGGCTCTGAGAAACCTAGCACACTGTGTACAAACGTGCACATAGAGAAGTTGTGACTGCAAAAGGTCTAGGTGAAAAAGATGACAAATTTCTTCAGTCTCTTCATCTGAAAGGAGGTATTAAAAATTGAGAGAGAAAGCAAAAGCAGGAATAACATAAGCTTAAACCATATTAAACCATCTTGTCCTCTAGCATAACATTTAAATAGGGCTATGATTATCATCTGGATTGCCATATTATAAGAGTGAATGAGAGACTTGCTTGGTGATACAACTGGAAAAGTTCTATCTGCTAAAAAAAATAGGGAAAAGGAGTTAAACAAAGTCAAGACTGGCTTTTTCAGATGCAGACTTTGTGATGTGTATATGTCTATATGTAACTGCCCATTCTTAATTTGGAAAACTATTTTGTTATAATAAGAGCAAACCTTTACCTGCTTATAATAAGAGCAGCATTTACCTGGTTATTCTTCCAGCTGTTTGTTGAAAGGATATAATTAGGAGAGCATGTTTCTTCAAAACGTCATATGCACACTGGTGCAGTAAAAGCTTACAATCTGAATTAGGAATGTGCTAGCCAGGTATCAGGTTTTATGAGCACATGATGGGTTTGTCTCTGGGGAAGGATTTCAGCCTCAGGAACAAACATAGGACATTAAGGAAAGCATGAATTCAATAGGAAACACAAAAAAATGTAGTATTTTTGCTTTGAACTAAAATTTGTCTTGAATATTATTAATGTTTAGAAATGACAAGCCTTTTCAGTGGATTAAGAAATTACATCCATATTTTGTTCAGGAATGCACAATGGAGTCTTCCAATTGCTGCTATATTTTTATCAAAGCAAAACAGAAAGATACCAAATGAAGTTAATTTAACTATACTGTTGGACATTAATCGTCTGTAAAAAAGATGTCTAACAAACATTTTAATATGAAGGGCCTTGAACGACCATAACTTTAATAAGTCTGTGTTTCAGTTCAGCAGTGTTTCCCCATCTGAGAACTGTTTTGTTTGAATGAATATAGGTTATTAATGTTCTGATATTGAGTTGGAGCTCAACTCACTGAAAAGTAGAAAGCTTCATATTTGATCAGAAAAAACAGGTATCACAGTTATTAATTGTTAGCTATCTCTCAGATCTGAAGAAGGATTTGTAAGTCTGGAGATGTGTCTTACAGCTGTATCAGTTAGACTCCCACAGATTTAAACAGACGACCTCAAAAGGGCACCGGTCTTCTGTATGTCTTGTGTGCTAATCCACTTCAGATGCTTTGGATGCTGAGGACACTAAAAAAATTTTGACATAGTTTTGTTTAGATGACTGATCGTCATAGAATCATAAATAGAATCAACTCATACCTGAGTTGGAAGGGACCCACAAGGATTATAGAAGTCCAACTCCTGGCCCTGCACAGGACAGCCTCAAGAGTCACACCATGTATCTGAGAGCATTGTCCAACCACTTCTTGAACTCAGAAAGGCTTGGTGTTGCGATAGCTTCCCTAGGGAGCCTATTGCAGTGCCCAGCCACTCTTTGGGCGAAGAACATTTCCTGATTTCCAACCGAAACCGCCCCAGCTTCATGCTGACACAGATTCATGTCATTCCCTCGGGTTTTGTCACTGGTCACCACAGAGAAGAGATCAGTGCCTGCCCCTCTGCCTCCCCTTGTAAGGAAGTTGTAGACTGCAATGAGGTCTCTCCTCAGCCTCCTCTTCTTCAGGCTGAATAAACCAAGCGACCTCAGCCTCTCGTATGACTTCCCTTCTAGGTTGTTCACCATCTTTGTAGCTCTCCTTTGGACACTTCTTTCTTTATATCTTTCTTACATTTGACACCCAAAACTGAATCACTTTTCACTGTGTAAATTCAAGATGAAATACATTTGCAAATTGGGTTTTGCTGAACAAGCAAACTTCTTATAGATGCTGTAGAGACAATATAGAGTCAGTATCAGGACAAAGATATTTAAATGTTTTCTTGTTATTGTAGTATTGAAATGATACATAATATTGAAAAACTAACAGGAAATAGGAAATCTGTGTGTAAATACATATTGGTAGTCAAACAAGGGAAAGAGAAAAGAATGGGCAGTACTGGGTGGATTATAGGGCTGTTCAGCTTTGTTTCATGATATGAAAACCAGTCCAAGTTGCAGTCAAGACTGCCAAGTGGTTTATAGGAAATCAGCGTGATGACTTAAATGGTTTCCCCAAACATATCTAGATCACATAAGCAGTACTAAGCTATAATGCTTTTTACAGATGAGAAAAAGATGGGTTTAATGCATCATATACATTATCTTAGTTTTTTAAAAGTCTTAAAGAGTACTCTTCAATGCAAGGAGAAACAGAACTCTCTCGCCTGGCTAATGCATGAAGACTCAATATGCTCTGTCTGCTCCAATGGTTTAAAACTTGTTACCTAATATCTATATGTCTTCGTTCTGTTACATTTTTTTCTCAAATTATATTATATATGAAAAGATATTGCTGTATCTTTTCAGTCTGTGTTGGACATGAATATTGAGGAGACACTGGCACACATTTTTCTGGGAAAGGCAAGATACTTTGGACACATCTTCTCACGAAGTGAAAGAATGCCGAAGTAAATAAGTGAAAGTTGATTAAAAACTCTTATGGCTAGGAGTGATTAATTTTTAAATGCTGGTGTTTTTGAAGTAGAGCTTTTAGGAGGAGAACTGTACAATAGCTAATTGGTCAGGTCTAAATGCAGCTCTGTGACTGTATCAGAGATCACACAGCAGTTTCCTCACACAACAGATGTGCATGGTGAGAAAGCTTCCAGGGGATAATCTTTTTACAAACATTTTCATTGCACATTTGTAGTCATCAGTGAAAATAATGGTTGTGAATGAATATACCATGAAGCTGTTTTGCCTTTTGCCCTTTGAATAAGTTAACTGTCTTCCTTCATACTGTTTCTACACTATGCTAAAGTATGCTTTGTAGACAGTGCACAGCCTGTTTTGTAGTGTGTGGATACAGCTTGGTGGCTACTCAAACCCTCTAACTGATTAAAATGATCCTTGGTGAGAAATGGAAGAAACCCATGCAAAGCCCGTGTCCTGTACTGCATTTTTCATCTCCCTGTGGACTACTTATGCTTGCGTGGGACTGCAGCGTCTTATTCTGTCACTTACTAAGAACAACAGCGATATATTACTTTTTGCAGTACAGAGAGATAAAATAACCTCATTGTAGTAAGTTAGCTTGAATTGTCACTTCACACTGCTGGTCTTGAGACATTTGTTGAGCCTATGTTTACTGCCTGGGTCTTATCAACACTTCCCAAGCTGTACTGTTTGAAAACCGTAGGCTTGAAATTTTGGCAGTGCTGCTGAATAGTTCCAGTAATGGTTTTTAATACCTGCTTAACATATGTCGCAGGACACATGAAGAATGTTAGAAGGATTTGGTAGTATGATGCTAGTATGCTGTCCAAAAAATACAGCTGTAATAAACAGGGAAATACAACCTAGGCAACTGAGTAGATTATCAGATAGAGTGATAGCTCCTCAACTTAAACTCAGTGTCCTGAATGGAAATATGTGCTTGTTTTATAGTTGCACTTGTTTTGTTTTTCAAATAGGAATGTAATCTTACAGTCTGAATCATCACAGAGAACAATAAGCTACAGAGCCTGCTGACGGAAGTTGTTTTTGTCCTTTCTGGAAAAATACATTTGCAAGACAGTATTGCAGTTCAGGTGGCATGACCTTATCTAAAAATCATATTTCTCCTTTGTTTTGTTTTATATGTATAACATTCCGATCCTCCTATTTGTTAGTTTGGGGATAATCAGTATCAGGTTTGCAGATATATGGGAACTTTTTCAAATGACCTGAGGTTCACTTCTAATGTTAGTTCAGAGTATCTCAAAACCTTGGCTAAATAGTGTATTAAATTTGACAGGTCCCTTTTTGCCACGTTTTTATTTGTTTTTTAATAATTAAAATTAAATAAACTTTCCTCATCTCATATACAACTGTTTTTAAAAAATGCTCTGTATTTACTGCTAATCTAGTAAGATGTCATGACAATTGGTCTGCTGGATGTTTTCCACTTACTTGTCTGTCCATTATAAACCAGTATTATGTAATAGAAATAAATTAGAGGGAAAATATTTTGTTGTTTGACACTCCTTAGATTATGAAACCACATTTACTTCACTTAAAATTCTAAATCCATTCCAGTCAAAAACAAAACTTTTAAAGCTATTATTTATGGAAAGAAAGAGTGCTCTTCCTTCATCGTTAAAAGAGCAATTTTTAAATGTTAAGAGTAATCAGTGAAACCTTCACTTAAACTTCACAGGGGACTTATAAGACTTGTTTGTTCACATTTTCCCCTTTGTGAGTTCCCAAGGATGCCTAACAGTCAACATTCAACTTGTTAAGCATTGCATCTTGTATCTTGATAATGTAAAACATATGGTGTTCTAGCCTTTATAAAAACATTCAGAGTTCAGACTGGAGAGTTGAAGGACCTTTATTTCAGGAACTTGTTGTGGGAAACAGTTGTCACATTTGAGCGAGTCCACATTCTGAAGATTCACATATGGTCAGTCAATGTGTGCATTGTGTAGTGGGGCAAGCGATGGCAGGTGGGCAAATTTTTTGACAAGAGCCTGTTTATGAGCCTTAAAGAGAAGGAAATAAATAGGCTAAAACTCTGGATCTTAAAAAAATTTCACTTATTTAAATTTGAACATTTCCCATTTAGGCCTTTGAGCCAGTTGCTAAATGCCTAGTTCATGTTACATGCAGCCAGCTCTGTTAGACTAGCATTTTGGAGACAATATATGTCTGTTGAGGAACACACCTAGTCCACGTATCGTGGTGTGCAAATTGCAGGTTGTGCCCTGGGTAGTGGGAAATGGCAGGAGCCCTGGCAATGAGCCGTGAACTGGCACCAACCCTTTGCCTAACAAAGGGCATGGGTACCTGCCAGGTGTAGAACCCAGTGAACAATGAGAAGACCCCAGACCAAATATCATCATTGGACCAAGAGGTACATGAAAGGGGTATGAAGAGACTGTGAGGAATGGTTGCATAGACTGTAAGGGTACAAAAACCTGGAGATTCCTCTGCTCATGGTCTCTCTCTGGAGGCACCCAGATTGAGCTGTTACTGTGTTGCTGCACCACAGTTAAATTACTTCAAGGAACAGACATCTGAGACTCTGCAATGGGAAACCCTTGAGTCAAGATGGTGAGGGAAACTTATCTGACTGCTTGAGCATGGTGTATGTAGGGAATCAAGCGGGGCACCCGCTGGCTCACTGGAGCCACCTGCTGCAAACAGGCTTCTGTCACAGCAGTGAAACTGTGCTAGTGTGACTCCCAGAGTGGCTCCTGAGCGGTCAGACAGGAAAGTTTCCTTAACATTTCATCTCTTTCTTTCTGTTCTCTCCCTGGCTCCCACCTCTTATAGGTTATAATTGGGACTGGACAGGAAGACTGTAAGGATGTGAGCTCCCATACCATGTACATGACAATTTAAATGTCAGAAAAATTGTATCTTAGGCCCTCATTCTGGCCTCATCCTGGATCCTGGTTGCAAAATAAATCTCCAGATAAAGGATATTTTACATCTGAATCATGAAACAGATGTGCAAGTGAGAACTGGGGTGCTGAGGTGTAGGGATGGAGCCAAGGCTGGAGCTGAAGCTGAGCTGTGACACTGCCTGTTTTAGGAATACTGTCTTTGGTTGTTCTAACAGTCTCAACTTTTCTGTGCACAGCCTGTCTCACACCTTAGATGTTTTATTTTTGTGTTTTTGGTTAACTCAGTATAAGTACTGAGTTAATTATCTCAGAGAGATAATTGCTAAAAGGAAGAGCAACTTTCAGGGTAGAGTCATGTGCATCTATTACAAATTCTTGAGATTAAACTATCCTGGGGTAGATAAGTAATATTAACAGTTTCCAACCCTGAAGAGGATTAACAGGCTAAGAAAAACAAGTTTAAAACAGCAAGTCACAGTGGGAAACCCTGAGAAATAAATAAGAGGAACTGCAAGAATTATTGCTTACCACACACTTGCTATGAGTTCAGTTACAGCCTGTTTAGTATTACTGGGGACAGTTGTTTTCACTGTAATGTTTGACTTGAAGTGGTTAGTTGACTTTGTTGACAGATCTTGTTAAGGGTGGAATTCATCTTACCTAATTGTATTTGTCTGCTAAGGGAGATTTAGTGGAAGTTAATTCTTCTGCAAGTGACTGTAGAAGGAGTTTAAGGAGAAAACCTTGGAGAAGAGAGTAAACATGTATTTAGGTGGCTAGCGTTAGGTGACCACAGAACCACAGAATCAATTAGGTTGGAAACGACCTCTGAGATCATTGAGTCCAGCCTATGACTGAACACCACCATGTCAACTAGACCATGGCACTAAGTGCCATGTCCAGTCTTTCCTTAAAGACTTTCAGGGACGACGGTGACTCCACCACTCCCTGGGCAGACCATTCTAATATCTAATCAACGCTTCTGTGAAGAATTTCTTCCTAATGTCCAACCTAAACCTCCTCTGGCACAGCTTAAGACTATGTCTTCTTGTCCTATTGCTAGTTGCCTGGGAGAAGAAGCTGACACTCACCTGGCTACAAACTCCTTTCAAGGTAGTTGTAGAGAGTGATAAGGTAACTCCTGAGCCTCCTCTTCTCCAGGCTTAAGAACTCCAGCTCCCTCAGCTGCTCCTCATAGGACGTGGACTCCAGACCCTTCATCCATTTTTGTTACACTTCTCTGAACTCATTCCAGCACCTCTGTGTTCTTCGTGAGGGGCCCAGAACTGGATGCAGTACTCGAGGTGTGGCCTCAAAAGTGCTGAGTACAGAGAGGAAGAATCACTTCCCTAGTCCTGCTAGCCACACTGTTCCTGATGCAGGCCATAATGCCATTGGCCTTCTTGGACACTTGGGCACATTGCTGGCTCATGTTCAGCTGTCTGTCTGCCAGCATCCCCAGGTCCTTTCCTGCTGAGCCACTTTCCAGCCACTCTGCCCCCAGACTGTTGCAACTGCACAGGACTATTGTGGCCAAAGCACAGGACCTGGCACTTGGTCTTGTTGAACCTCATCCCATTGGTCTTAGCCCATCTATCCAACCTGTTCAAATCCCTCTGCAGGGCCTTCCTACCTTCTAGCAGATCGACACTCCACTCCAACTTGGTGTTGTCCATGAATTTGCTAATGGTAGACTCAATCCCCTCATCCAGACCATTGATAAAGATACTAAACAGGACTGGGCCCAACACTGATGCCTGGGAGACACCATTACTGACCCAATGCCAACTGGATGCAACAACATTCACCACCACTCTCTGGGCCTGGCCATCCAGCCAGTTCTTAACCCAGTGAAGAGACTTGTCCAAACCATGGATGCCAGCTTTTCCAGCAGTATGCTGTGGGAAATGGTGTCAAAGGCCTTGCTGAAGTCCAGGTAGACTACATTCACAGCCTTCCTCTCATCCACTGGGAGGGTCACCTGGTCAGAAAAAAGGAGATCAGGTTGGTCAGGCAGAACTGCAGTGTGAGACTGAAACTGTAAGGGATTGCTTAAGGTGAGTATGGAGTATATTTCTTTTCTTTCTTTTCTTTTATTAAAAAAAAATTCTGTCATAGTAAAAGTAATTTTTTTGTACTGTTTTTCCTTTTCACTATGCAGGATGATTAGAGAAAATGAACTCCTCTTCAGTACCTTTGTGTGTAATAATCTGTTGTCATTCAAATATGAATTTGATTCAGCCGAGTGATTTTTAAAGGGAGTGAATTCCAAAGTGAAATGTATTTCTCCAGACTGATCTTAAAAATGTTCTCATTTTTTTTAGTTGGAGAAAGGGGTAATAAAAGTGATGAGAAAAAAGGTTGGCTACTTGTTGGAAATCACAAATGATCCTAGCTATTTTGATTTAGTTGTAGTGCCTAGTGAAAGAAAGTAGCAGTCTCAAATATCTTATGTATCTCATTATCTAATGCTGGATGTTAGAAGCATGAAATGAAAAGAGCGTAAACTGAGACCAAGGGAAGAAGAGGTTTTAGGCAAAATGAAAAGGAAAAATTATGTGTTTCAATGTTTAATTATTTTTTCTGATGGACAGTAGATTTCTAGATGTTTCAGATGAATTCTGCAATTTAGGGTTGATTGGATTGTATTACAAAGTACTCCAAAATTTCAGAGCTAGTAACTCTTTCTGGAAAATGACCACAGAAGTAATTTTTTATGTTTCTAATATGCTGTGGCTTTGAATCAGACTGAGTTTGTCTCATTCAGGCTACCTGGCACCTTAATACTTGTGTATTCCTAACACTATAAAAAGGGGCTTCGTGCAGAGTAGGGCATTTTGCATCCACAGCAGAATGGCAGAACTTGGCTCTTGCCTTTTACTAAAACATACTTTTATTTCTGTTAAGGATTTTGATGTGTGATTTTGCTAGGTGCTTATTGCCTCCAATCCAAACTGTGTCAGAGCACTGGCTTTGGGAAGAGAAGAGGAATTGTTGTTCAACTTGTTTTGGGGATAAACTGTCATTAGTTGCTTGTAATCTGATAGCATTAGCTTTGAAAGGAGGATTATGAGAAGAATTTTGCGCAGTGAAAGCATGATAGGTATTCAGATGTTTTATTAACTTCCTACTTTAGGGTGTATCAAATTAAATATTTACCTGACAAACAGTCCCAATGTGTTGGAAAGAGATCACTGCTAAACTAGAAGTCAAGTTATTTAAGTGATATTTTGTTGTGCTGATCTAGACAGAATACCATATTTAACTACAATATTGGTGGCCTGTGCAGTAACAGGCAGAGTGTGGAGGGAGAGGTAGTATATTTTATTGAATAAAAATTTGACAGAAAATTAAGAAGACTTTAGACAAACAAACCTGCCTTCAGGTACGTTTCTCTACATTACTCTTATATCTTCCTTCATCGATCACAGGTGCAAAAACATTACTTCCACAATCCAGAGTAATCAGGTAGATCACTCTTTTTGCCATAGAAATAGTTACTAGGTAGAGGAGCAGGGCTTGGAACTGCTGATTAATCTCTCCAGCTCACCTTATTAAATTTGCTTTAATAAATGTCACTCTTTGTTCACATCACCCACTTGAGTCTGTCATGTCTTTTTGTGCTGGTGGTTCTGAGGCCAAGTTTGACACAGAGTATCTGATAACAGATGGACAGCTGAAGGAATGGTCTTTGAAAACATTTTAGCCCTTTCTGAGGGACACAGATTCTTTATCTCCAGACACTGCTTTTTTCATGATTGCCCACATGTTGTGTGGAACCCATCTGAACTAAGCTGTCTAGGGGAAAGTCTGTGCATGTCTGAAAGGATTGGATAGAGGGCTGGGATTTTAAGCTTGTAAATCTATGAAAAGCTCATCTGTCACCTATGAACTGAACTCCTTCTGGTGTGCTCATCTTCTACTCAAAACTGGAGAAGGGTTGTTGCTAAGTAATCTCAGTATTTGCTTGTAGGGAATGACCTGTTGGGAGCCATGTGGTGGATAGATCTGTATGTGCTCTTTGCACTCTTTCACTGTCGAGAACTTGTCAGGCTAAGTCCAAATTTTATTCTTTTCCTCAAATCCTCAAATTTTAAAAAAAGTTAACTTTTAAATGTTTCAAAAGAAGAAAAAAATTAAAATATAAGTTTTCATCTATGTACTAGACAAGGTGAATTTTTTAAAAATTTTCGTACACTTTGTGGGCAGAAATTAAGAGCATGTTGAGGAGAGAAAGCGAAAAAGGAATAAATAAGCTTTCCTCTCTTAAGTCAGTTTTACGAAATTTGCATGTGACTCATTTTAGGGTTGACTGAAGCCTCTATGCTCAACATCCAGTTTGTGTTCTGTTGTGCTAGAGGGTGTATTATGATTTAGCTAAATGAAGAAGATTTTCTTGTTGAATTTTTTCATTTCATCACGTGGTTTTGGAGGGTGCAGGGGACACCTACACTCTCTTGTCCCATGCAGAGAGGGGGGGGAGGAGTCTCCGCAGAAAATACCACGAGAGCTTAGGAAGGATAAATCTGCTGGCGTGACTGGAACTTGCCCTCTGTGCCCTGGGGCTGTTTCTTGGAAGAAGAAACCAGTCACCCACCACCCAGACTTGCCTCGCGTGGCATCCCATGCCGGGCAGCGGCTTTTCCACTGGCTGCTGCTGCCGCTCCTGCTGCAGTTGCCACCTGCATCGCATCAGAGTCATGGCTGCTGGCCAGAGATGTCCCCTTTGTGTGTGGTGAGCCCCTGCTATTTTCCAGCACTCGTCGCTGCTGCCACTTATCACTACCATTGCTAGTCCCTGCCACTGCTCGCTGCTGCCACCGCTGCCACAGCTGCTGCCACTACCACCTTGCACCTCGGATTAAGCACTGCTTGTGGCTGTCACCGCTGCCCACCACCAGAGCTTGCCTGGTACCACTGGCACCACTCTGCACATTGGTACTCCCCTTGTAACCTCCATTTGGTTTTGGTTTTGGTTTTCTGGGTTTTTTTCATTCCCTGTTTTTAGTAAAGTTGTTATGGGTTTTTCATACTTCACTCAAACACCTTGTAATTTCAAGTGTTTGTGATTTAGAAGGGGAGGGGTTTCTATTCCATTGGAGGTCCTGTGTCCTGGGACATATTGTCAGTAAACCAAGACAATAAATTGGCATTTCCCAACATGGGGCATTGAGAGAAAAAGTGGAAAAAGAATAACAGTTTTGAATAATCCATTTGTGTATTGGATATAGAACCCCTCAGACATTATGTTGTTCGATTTCTTCCTGTTTATTTGGCATGTATTCCTGCATACATATTTTCCATTCATAGGTGTTTATTTCAAAATAGGTTCTAAAACCAAGATAGCTGTGGCTATTTTTCAGTTCGTAACTTGGATCTGTGGGCTTGTAAATTCAATGCCGATAAGTCTCTTTTGGTATGTGTTTTCAGAGGTTTTTTCCTACCCTAACCTAAGCTGTTATCCTTGGGGGTTTAGTGATAATGGCACCCAATCTGGAGGAGGAATGCAAGACAGTGTTTTTTTCCAATCCTTCACCCATTTCTCCTTCAGGTCTGCTACAACAGTTTTTGAAGAGTTTAAATTCCCTCCAGATGTTAAAGATACCTTACTTTTTGTATGTTTGGCAGTTTGCAGTATTAAGCTCTATCTTATGTATGAAGCTAGGACCAAGATCTATTAGGAATGTGTCCAGAAGCCCACTGCAGGAGTGGATAGTTTCGAGTGGCATGGGTTGTGGGAGGACATGGGTAAGTTCTTGGACAGTGTTTCTGCTCCAATGACCTGGAAGCTGATGCTTGAACAACTGCAGGACCCTGTCAAGGTGATGAGATCAGTGAGGGAAATGGAGGGACAGCCTGTGATTGCATTTGGAGCCCTGGCCACTGCCTACTGGAAGGTGCTTGGTATGGTGCAGCACCTCCAGGAGGAAAAGAAAGGGAACAAAATACCTGACACTGTGGCAACTCAGAGTGTAACAAAACAAGAAGGATGACCCAAACCAACAGAAGTCGCCCCTATCCAGAAGAGAAAATATAAGACCAAATCAGTTTGCCCAGTAGATGATGATGGGGAGGCAAGACTGTCACAAATAACAGACCTGGAGCCAGAAGTAATCACTAAATCCCTTTCATTTGATAATATCTTCAACTTGCAAAAAGACAAAAGGATGAACCCATTCTGACCTGGTTGATTTGAGTCTGGGATCTTATGGGCAAAAGTGCACTGCTTGATGGTAGCAAAGCAAAGTATTTAGGATCCCTGTCTCAGGATGTGAGTATTAACCAGGACTTCGTAAGGGAGTTAGAACCCCTTTATCTCTGGACATGGCTTTTCAGAAGTTTAAGAGAGAGGTTTGTTTACCGAGATGACCTCCCAGGGCATCATCTTTGCACTTGGGAGACCATGGAAGATGGGATCTGACACCTGAGAGAAATGGCACAATCCAATAGCAACCCCAACAAGGTTAAGTGTACATCACAGATGTAGTGAAGTAAAAAATCACCATAAAAAAAATGAGAGAAGAGTTTAAAAGAGAGCATTGTCTATGTCTCTCCAATGCAAGCTGGAGCCCCTGCTATCCAGAACAGGCATCCTCTGGCTAGGGAGAGGGTGTACACCACACGGGGCAACCTGTGGTTTTTTCCTACATGAACATGGGAAAGACATGAGTAAATGGGGTGGAAAAGCCACCTATGCTTTATCAGCACGGGCACAGGAGTTAAAAGGAAAAATGACCAGAGGCAATTCCACCAGGATGGCTGTAGCCCCAGTCTCCTGTGGGCAAGCCCTTAGGCAGAAACGGAGGGATGATAACATGTCTGATCCATAGGAAGGGACCTCCAATATGTACTCACAAGAAGAAAGCCACATTTACCAAAATGAGCATTAGAGGGGCTCTGCCTCTAGCCAGGTAGAGGCACGGGATAACTGTGCCTATTGGACTGTGTGGATTCGATGTACTGGCACATCAGACCCACAAGAATACAAAACTTTGGTTGTCACTGGTGCACAATGCACTCTAATGCCATCAGGGCATGTGGGGATGGAGTCTTATTTCAATTGCTGGGGTGACAAGATTCTTAAGAGCTGACAGTGGAGGAAGCTGAAGTAAGCTTGATAGGGAAGGAGTGGCAGACAGCCCATCATGACTGGTCCAGATGCCTTATGTATCCCGGGTATCAATTACCTAAAATGGCTGTTTCAAAGATCCAAGAGGACATCAGTGGGCTTTTGAGGTAGCTGCTGTAGAGACAGAAGGGATTAAAAAGTTGAATGCATTCCCTGGCCTCTCAGAGAACCCTTCTGCTGCGGGACTGGTAAAGGTTGAAGAACAGCAGATACCAATCACCACTGCAACATCATTGGCAATACTGCACCAAGAGACTCCATGATCCCCATCTGTAAGATGATCCACGAGCTGCAGAGCCAAGGAGTGTTCAGCAAAACTCGCTTACCCTTCAGCAGTCCCATTTGGCCCATGTGTGAGCCCACTGGAGAATGAAGACTGATAGGGACTATCGTGGCTTGAATGAAATTACCCCATCACTGAGCACCACTGTGCCAAACATGCTGGAGCTTCAGTATGAACTGGAGTCCAAGGCAGCCAAGCGGTGGCACCATTGCCATTG